>NC_029781.3:98799100-98848644 GCF_000817695.3 Arachis duranensis
ATTTAAAAAAATATATTTTATTATAGAATTTTTATTATATCATATAATATATATTTTATTATAGTTTTTTTATAACATAAAATTAATCTAAATATAACAAAAAAAGAAAATTATATTCTAATATGTTAAGTAACAAAAAAATAACAGAAAATTAAAACACAATAAAAATATAATCTACAACTTACATAAATTGAATGATCCAAATAATTTATAATATGTTTCTCCGGAACACAATAATTACGAACCATTTTTCAAAATAAATACAAAGAATTATTTTTTTTCTCCTATTTCCCAATCTTCTTCTTTTTTCCACTGCAACCCTCCTTCCCCTCTTTGTTGATCACCAATCTCCCTTGTGGTTGGAACACACTTCAGCAACTCTTCTTTTACTCTCCTTAACAACACACTACTACTACTGCATGTATAAATGACCGAGAAAATGGTATGGGAGGCTTCTTATAAAGAGCCACTACTCTGCTTGCTGTTTTCCGGGGTAGAAGAATGTCCCCTGCATGGAGGCAGCAGCCAACACGCCCCCTCCTGTGGTGAAGACCGCATTGGAACTCTGCGATGCCACCTCCTCCATGCCCCCCGTGGTGTCAGCTTTCTGCATGCATGCCTCGTCACCACGCCCTGTAAAATCTGGTTAATTAATGGCTAATTAACCCATAAATGAGAATTTATTCTAGAAAGTCCAAAATGTGATTTTTATGGTTAAATGTGATAGAGGAGATTGAGACGAGAATTTTAGTACCAATTTTATAGAATTCGGACCAAGATTTGACCGAACGGGCCAAACCGGGCCAACCGGACCCAAAGTGGGCCCTTGGCCCAACTAAACTAAACCAAAACCCTAGTCTTCAGCACTCTCTCTCCTCACATATCACTCTTACACGCTGAAATTGGAGGCACAAGAGGGAAGAACTCTCTCTCAAGTTCTATCTCTCCCTTGATCTTCAAGCCACCATAACTTTTGATCTAGAGCTCCGATTGCTGCACCGTTTGCGGCCATGCGTTCACCGTGGAAATCTCTACAAAACCTATACAATTAATCTTGAGGTAAATTACGTTTTTCTTTTCGAATTTTCAGCTTTGATTTTGAATTTCATGAGCAAAAATATTGAGATTTTGGGCTCTTTGATGTTATAGGACCCAACTCTCTTGAAGGAGAAGGTTAATCTTGTCTCCTTGGACCTTGGGTGTGGTAAGATTCTCAACCCTAGTGTAAATTATTGTTCTATGATGTTTGAGTATTGAGATGTTGTGTATGAGTATGATGATTGTGGCTTAGGTTGTGTATGTGTGAATATTGGAACTTGATTGGTGATTTTGAAAAGCTTGAAAAAAGATTTGGTGGTAAAAAATCTGTTCTTGGAAGTGTTGAGGCCTTGAGAGCTTGAGGAAAAAGTGGTTTGGAAGTGCTCCGGTTGAGCTTAGAAAATCAGCTAAGGTATGGTCTCGGTTTCCCGTATCTAATATGTAATGTGGTAGGAAATACTTAGGCTAGAGGCCCTAAGATAGGCATTGAATTGTTGATGTTGTTGAATGGTTGATATATATGATGTGGTCATATATGTGATGATGATTATTGATGCCTTGATGGTATGATGCATGAGAAATATGCATATTGTGATATATGCTTGATGATTGATTATGGTTGAATTGTGGGTGAAACCATGTTAATGGTGAGTATGATATTGATTATGTACAATGATGGTTAATTAGAATTGGTGTTGTTGAAAATTGGCATGAGGAAGAGTATATGATATGTCAATGTGTTTGAGTTTGGGCCACTTGGGTGAAGTGGGTTAAAATGATGGGATGGTGATTTTGTAAATTGTGGTAAAGTGTAATGTGTGAGTTGAGGAGGCTTGATGTTGACTTTGGTATGTTTTGATTGATTTCAAAGAAAAGGGATGAAATTGGCATGTTTTGATTGATTTTGAAAAGAGTTGAAAATGGCTTGTTTTGAAAATGACACTTTGTGGTTTTGTATGAAAAACATGATTTTTGGGCATACTTTGACGGGACATAACTTGGACTACGGATCTCCATTTTGTGCCAAATCTGTTTAGAAATAAAATTGGATCCGAGATGTCCATGCCGTTCGAAGAATGGGTGAAAAACAATTTAAAATGAGAAAGTTATGTCCGTCGGAAGATTGAGTGTTGAATCTGTGAATTCTGCAGCTTTTAACTTAGAAAAATTTTAGCAGAATGACCCCCCGCGCGTAGGCGCACTTGACGCATACGCGCCGTTCTTCTAGAAAGTGCTACCCACACGTGCGCGTGGTGTGCGCGGGCGTGCTGATGTGCTGCACCCAATGCCCAGCCATTTTCCAGAGAGTTGTGCAAGAACTGTGCCGGTTTTGTGCCTGGGGCACGAGAGCACCCATGCGTACGCGTGGCTGACGCGTGCGCGTCGCTTGGCTATTTTTCAATCCACGCGTTAGCATGCGTGACGCATACGCGTTGATGAGTTTTGTGGCCATCCACGCGTGCGCATGGAGTGCGCGTACGCGTGGCCCTGTTTTCATCCCAAAGTTGATTTTTGAGTTTTAAAAGCCAAATTTCATACTTCTAAGCCTTCGATCTCACCACTTATGTCTTAAATCATTATGATATGCCTAGAAAGTGAGAAAATGGGCTAGTGAATGTGGTAACTTGCGAATGAAGCAAGGGAAAAATGAATGATCAATGAGGATCAAAGATGACTATGTGAGATGCGGAGGATGGTGGTGGAAGTGCTTGCTATGCCATGGGCCGAAAGGCCGTAATTGTTAATGAATTGGCTAGTTATGGATTTAGCCGTGAGTCGGATGGCTAGATTATTGCCGTGTTACGGCGGAGCCATGATTATGGCTAAGTATAAATACATATATGCTGTTGAATGAATTGTGAATGTTGCACTTCCACTGTTGGAGATGAGAGTTTCCTTGGAAGGAAGCAGTGGCTAGCCACCACGTGCTCCAGGTTGAGACTCGAAGCTCTTTTGACCCTATGTCGTCAGGGTGGCCGGGCACTGTGAAAGCCTCGGATGAGCTCACCCCCATAAATATTCAACAGTGAGGGTGATGGATATGGATCATGATTATGATCAAGTTTATATTGAGTATAACTCAAGTTGGGGAGACACGACAGAGAGACAGTCCAATGGTTAGCTAACAGGACTTGTCGGGTTGGCTCTATAACCGACAGATGATATCATCAGCCATTAGGGAGAGGAATTCATCATATGCATACTATGTGGATTGATTGAGATTGCCTATTTGACTGCATATTACTTGCTATTTGTCTAAATGCCTTACTTGTTTCTATTTGTATATCTCTTGTCTGATATAACTGTGTTTGCTATATTATACTCCTGCTGGTGGTTGGGACGTCTGAAGGAATTGGAAAGGGAAGTATTAGTTAGACTGAAGGATCTTTAGTCAGATGCCCTTTATGGTTTAGCTTATTTATAAGCTTTGAATTATCTGGAGGAAGTTCTAGGATTGCCTTCGACTTTCCTCTATTATTATGTATTATATATGTGAAAGATGTTACCATGCTGGGGACCTCTGGTTCTCATCCATGTGGATTTTGTGGTTTTCAGATGCAGGACGTGAGGTTTCTCGCTGAGGCATGTTGGAGACTTCTGGATTAGCGAAGATCCTTTGTTTTCGGGACTTTGTTTTGGTTTATATGTCTTGCTTAGATACTTTTATATCCATTAAATAATACAAACTGTGATGACTTCTCTTATAGGAGATTTTGGAGAATAGGTTCTCTGTATTTGTGTCCCTTTGGGTTTTCTTTGGGGTTTCCTTATTTTATCATATGTATATATTACTATGCTCGGACCGGTTATCTTCGCAGCCGGATTTTGAGTCTTGATATTCCTGTTTTTGACACTCCTTTGTATATATATAATCTCGTGTTGGATTATCCTTTGTTCGTTACGTTATCGATCAGAGTGTTGTGCTTTAGAATTGCGATTTTTGTTTACCCCTTTTTCTACAAAGGCTCCTAGTTATAAACCTTATTCATACTACTATATGTACTAACTTTTTATTTTAGAGGTCGTAATACCTTGCCATCTTTGAATTATGACTTAAGCATAAGACTCTGTATGGTAGGGTGTTACACGCTCCCTGCGTGGTACTTGGGCGATGACATGCGGCTGGTCAGCATGGACAGCACGCCCCGGTGGCTGCTACCTCCACCGCCCGATATATCACCCCACTCCCCAATAACCTCCCAAAACACCAACCACCTTTCATAACAAAAATAATTTCTGAAAAATAAGCACCATACTACTACAATCTATAACGCTGCGACACCCCTCCTTCTTTTTTTACATGTAGTGATATCATGTTCCCTCTCCCTCCCCCCACTATCCGCGCCGTCGTCCCCTGCTGGTCCTTCACTGGTGCATTTCTTTTCAAACGTTTCTGACCACAACATCTTCTCTTCTAAACCTTCGCAAACCATCCCATCTCATTCATACCTGCGCGTTGCGTAGCCATCATTTCCACACTCATTTCGTGTCGACTCATCGCGTGCCATCCTAAATTTTGAATGATTTTTCTAATTAGTTTTTGAGATTTTTTTTTGTTTTGGATGTATTTTTATTATTTTGGATTTTTTAGGCTTTGGATGATTTTTTATAAAAGTTTAAGATGATTTTTTTTAATATTTGGATGTTCTTTTTTCAATAATTTTAGATATCTCATTTTGATAGATTTTTTATTTTTTAAAATAATTTTAAATATCTTTTTTGTTAGAGTTTTGGATGTTTCTATATCAAAAAATGATGCGTTCTTTTTACTATAATTGAAAGAATTTTAAATAATCTTTTTACAATGATTTTGGATGTTCTTTTTTATTTTGTTTTTTTTTATTATGAAAAAGAGTAAAAATGAAATTACGGTAATTATTAAGTTGGAGTACTTTTTTTTATTAATGGACTCTTTTTTTACTAATTAACTACAGCTAGTTACATGTTGCATCTCTAGTTGATTATCTAGCAGAATTGATATCTTAATTATAAATTAAGTAACATGTTCAACGGTAAATATTATGCATACATGAACAAGAACAATATTTATAATTGAAATATAGTAATTTTATTTTGTCAATATAAAATATAAAAAATATTAAATAACCAAACATTTTTTTAATTAAGGTTAACTAAAATTTTGTCAATATAAAACATAAAAAATGTTAAATAACCAAACTTTTTTTTAATTAAGGTTAACTAAGTCAAATTTACTTACGCACATTTATTACTTTTTCATTTTGGTTTTCGTTTTTCTTTCTCTTCATTTTCTTCCTCTTCTTTCACCTTTATTATTCTCGTTATCATCTCTTCCATCTCCTGCTCTTTCTCCTAATTTTTTCTCTTCTTTCTCCTATTTCTTGCCCTCATTTTTTTCTTCATTTGATTTGATTTCTCCTCTTCTTTAGTTTAATATCATAAAATTAATTTAACAATTATAAAAATGACACAAGAATTTTGGTTAATGACACAATAGATCTATTAAAAATAACACCAAAATTTTTATAAATGACACAAAAATCTTAAGGAACCATAAATCTAAAATCTTAACTCACTCAACTAACAAAATGCATTCAAATGTGTTTTGGAAAAAAATACATAAATTTATTACAAATAACACAAGAATAAATAGACCTCTTATATATGAGTTCAATGAAAATAAAAATTAATTAAAAATTTTGTGTTATGGTTAAAAAATTTTAATACCAAAATTAAGAAACTTTCTATGTCATGGTTAAAAAATTTTGATATTATTTTTTTAATAAATTTTACATAATTCAAAATTTTTCTTCTTCTTTTTCTTCTGCTGCTTCTTCTTCTTTTTTTACGTTCTCATAATTCTTTTTGTTTTACTTTCTTTAATAACATGTGTCATATTTAAGAAATTTTGATATAAAAAATTAAGAAACTCCCTATGTTATAGTTAGAAAGTTTTTGTTTCACCCTTTTGACAACAACTTTTGTCATAATTAAAAAAGTTTTATGTCAAAATTAAGAAATTTTATGTGTCATAGTTAAAAAGTTTTAGAACTATTTTTCTGATAAATTATGCACAATTTAAAACACTCTCTCCTCGTCATCTTCTTTTTCACAATCAACTTCACATATTCATTTTTGTTTTATCTTTTCAAATTTTTTGTTTATTTTATCTTCTTAATAAGAGTAAAAATAAAAAATCAAATAAAAAATAAAAAATATTGCAATAGCTATCAGGAGAAAGAAAAGGAAAAAGAAATGAAAAAAACATAATAATATCAGTAATAATAAAAGAATGACAATTTTTACCCACGAAAATTTTAAACGTTGACAAATTTACCCACAAAAAAAAAAGAAGTTATAATTTTACCCATAAAAGATAGGTTCTGTAGGACAAAATTATCCAAACATTAAAAAATAATCTAAAAATCTTAAATTACCCTTTTTCTAACCCTAATTTTAACACCCCTCTTCCAAATCTCAATCCTTTCTTTATTTTTTTATGGATTTCACCACTATTCCTAATGGTTATGCAAGTAACATATCAAGGTGCATTGATCTAGATACTCTTAAGTTGAGTAGGATGTTAAAATGTCATGATTATCATATATTTATAGTGCAATTATTACCTTTAGCTATGTGAACAAGGTTGCCTGATGAGATCTCAGCAATGCTAATTGAGATTGTGTTCATTCTTTAAATAATTATGTGGCGTCTCAGCAGTGCTAATTGAGATGTGTTCATTCTTTAGATAATTATGTGGCAAAACATTAAATGCCCCATGTTTGAAAAGTTGCAAGATCAAATTGTCCTCATATTATGCCACATGGAAATGCTATTCCCTTTTTCATTCTTCACAGTTATGGTTCATTTGATGGTGCACCTTGTAGAAGAAGTTAAACTTGGTGGCCCTATCCATTATAGATGGATGTACTCTATAGAGAGGTAAAATTATTTGCTTAAATCGTAATTTATTAGTTTGTTGGATAGTATTTAATCTTTATTCATTAATAAGTATTTAGGACACTTGAAGTTATATGTATGTAACAAATCACAACAACAAAAATTTATAGTGCAAGGGTACTTAATGAAAGAAATTCTTATATTTTGCTCTAGATATTTGAAAAATAATGAGACTAGATGGAATCGGCTTTGCCGAGTTGATGATGAACTAAACTATGTAGAATCAAACCCTTGGTTAGATACTTTGTTTCTTCATATTTTACTTTAACAGCTACTGAGAAGTTACAAGTTTATAGACATGTGTTAACTAACTGTTTCATAGTTGACAACTATCTTCAGTGAGTATTTCATAATTTTCTAATTTATATAATTAATATTCATTAAATGACCTTTAATCCTAATATTAAGACATTTATAGGGAGTTTATAATTATTGTACGAAAGCAATTAAAAAATCGTACAAAAAATATATTAGAGATAGACAAGAAAGTTCATAGAGAGTTTGCAAATTAGTTTTATTCGTGTAAGTTAAATTCTTCCTCTTTAAATGTATTTTTTTCATTTTTCAGTATATATACTTGATAAAATATTTGTCATGATTTCTTGGATTGTTGGAGATCTTGATAAACTTGAAAAATTTAAGAGAACGATATTTTTTAGTCTTGTCTAAGGGTCGATTGACTAAGTAAAAAGATTTTCTGCATATAATGTCAATAGATACAAGTTTAGAACTCTAAAATATGAAAAGGGTTTAAAAACTCAAAATAATAGTGTTTTTGGCACATTTGGAACAAGAAGCTACTCTCGCAATAGTGATTTTTATATGAGGTTTGGAATAGTTCTTTATTATGGAAAGTTAGTGGACATCATTAAACTTAATTATGATGGTATATTCTTTGTAACCTTATTTAAATGTGAATGACCTAATACCACTAATCCAATGGTCATGAAATTAGATAAGTTAGGTTTTACCTCCATCAATTTTAGTAGATTGATACATATCAATGATCATAAAAATGATGAGCCATATATTAAGGCTTACGAAGCTCAAATGGTTTATTATGTGGAGGACGAGAAAACAAAAGATTGGAGCATACCTATTCAAGTAAAGCCAAGAGATTTATATGATATGGGTAATGAGAATGAAGAGATAATTTATGACAATGTGGATTATCATATAAATATAGTTTGATTTAGTGGTTTTTTGTTTTTTTGGTTGTTAGTTGATTAAATTAAGTACTATTATTTTATTTTTATTCTCTCATTTATATATTAATTTTAATATCTCTTGATAAGTTGCAGACATGTCTAAGAAAAAGATTATTTCTTCAAATGAGAATACATCCACTCATGAGTTTAATGATTCATCACCCGTTCATGAAAATAAAACCTCTTAATCCATAGAGTTTGAAACTACTTTATCTATTGATTCAGAAGTTTCACATGTTCAATTAGATGTACAAAGAAGAAAGTCCAATATGTACTGGACAATTGAATTGGAAGATATGTTATGAATTTTTGTTCAATTATAACACTGTATATTTATAGATGTACAAAGAAAAAAGTATAATAATATATGGCATACCATTTGAATAATTTGATAGATGCAAATAAAATGATTTAAAAAAGTCACTTAAAGTTAAAAAATATATGAATCCCTCATGAAATTAAAATTATTGTACATTAGAATGAGAATGACCAACCTATTAGTGAATTTAGTGACGTTTTAGGTTTGTTTTTATAAGTTGTTGCTGAAAATTTTAAAAAATTTTCTATAAGTTATGAGAAATGGCCTTTGTTCCAAAAGAGCCATATAAAAACAGAACCTATAAAAAGTCAATTTTAAACTATATTTATTGCATCTCAGTTTGGCAATAAGTATAGCACGAGTCTATGAATATTCTTTTGAATTATGTTCTAATTTTATTTACCAATAAATTCAAATATTTTTATTTATATGTCTAAGTTACAATTATTTAAGTTAATTATTTTTATGTTTATAATATGTAAAATTTTTTAAAGTTGATGATAAAAAACAAAAAAAAGTATATATTATAAAATTTTGGCAAGAAGTGAAAAGATGATAGATATAAATTGTTTAATGATAATTATAATTGGAATCTTATTAGAGAGTAAAATCTAGCTTTGTGTCCAAAGAAAGTTAGAGTCAGTTTAGAACAATGAGCAACTTTTATTGATTATAGATTAAGGTCAAAAATTCAGGTAATTGTATGAAGACACACATTATATATTTCACTTTATATTTGACAAGTTGCTAATTGAATATACATGTGTAAAAAATATGTGAAAAAATGTAGTTAATCGAAAAATACAAACAATTTCTCATACACTCAGATCCAAGACAATTGTTAGAAAAAACATGAGTTGGTGTGTGATTGAGTCCTAATCAAGATAATATTTTGTTATTTAATTTTTACATGCGTTGAAATTAAATTTTTATTTATTGATTTGATAAGAAACTGCAAACAAGAGAATTTTTACTAGAGCTGAAATGTATCCAATTAGTTACAAGAAGAATGATGGATCTTTTGTTAATGATGATGTTAGAGAGAAAAGTGTAAACACTTTCATAATTTTTTGCTTTATTTATTAATGATGATGGAGATTATCCTAATGATGATGCCTTTCTCAAATTTTTATCATATGAATAATTAGCTTTGAACTTTGCTTCAAGCTAATGAGAGTTCTAATAATGATGCCTATACCTAGTTATTTGAAAAAGAACACTCGGGTCATGTTAGAGGTGTGAAATTTGGTGCTTGTCTATCATAAATGATAAATTCTATTAATAATTTTTGAAGGATATCTTCTTCATACAATCAAGACTTTGATATGATTAAAATTCGTTGTGGATAGAAAAGTACCACATGAGCTTCCTACAATTATAAACAATAAGATAAATATTATATCTTCTTTTTTTTTTGTCTGAATCTTTTATTGTTAATAATTTTGTAAACAATAATTTAGTTATTGTTGTTTATTATCCTAATTTATGCGAATGATTTGTGCCTATTAATGTTAGACTTAAATTCTTAATTGGACGAATTATATGATGAATGCATGTGAATAACCACAAAGCAAACTCCCATGACTTGTTTTAATATAGATTTGCATGCTCTTATTTGGTATTTATGTTTTCCTTGTGCAAGTTTTGTTATGGAATCATAGCACTTGAAGCTTGTTGTGTGAGTTTCTCTCTATTTGAGCACAACTTTTATTCGTGTTTTTTTGTACTACTTATAACTTATTTGTTCAAGGGTTATGCTATTATTGCCACTTAAACAAAAAAGTATTTATTTAGTAAAATAATTTGTTAGATTTTATTTTATTCTAACATATTTTTATTTATTTTCAATTCTAGGTTATAGAATCATTGTAATACCCTAATTTTTAACATCTCATAATTGTACTAAAAGTTCGAGCTTACTTCTATTCCGTTAATTATATACTATCTTTATTTAATATTGAGCCTTCGTGAATACGAATCGATACTTTAATTAAGAACTCGAAAGGAGACTTTATTTTAAATCACTTAACCATAAAAGTATATATTCAAATAGTTTTATATACATAGACTTATGTCAAAGAACCTCAATTACAAATCTTACCCCTCTAAAAACTAAAAAAATAAATGATGAGAGGAAAATAAATTCTAACAACTCAACTCGTGAATATAATCTGCTATGCTCCTGTAGCTCTGCACAAAACCTTCGCACCTGTAGCTAAAAGGTGCTGACGGAGATGGGAGAGAAAGAATGACCACGACTTAGCATTCTCACCCTCGACTAGTGCGAATGCAACAGGGAGTATGTTGGAGTTTCCGTCCTGTGCAATCGCAACAAGCAACGTACCCCCATACTTGCCATATAGGTGGGTGCCATCAATACTCAACAACGGCTTGCAATGACAAAATGCCTCGATACGCGGTGGGAAAGTCCAGAACAGTCTGTGAAAATATGCCTGAGACTCGTCTAGCTGTCCCCCAACTCGAACAGGGCTAGTCCGAAGAGCTGCAACAGAACCAGGCATGGTCACCTGCACTCCTAACACCCACCTTGGGAGCTCGTTGTACGACTCATCCCAGTCACCATAAATGACGGCAACATCCTTCTGCTTGGCCAACCAGACCCTCTTGTACGTAGACCTGAACCCATAGTATGAGGCCGTCGCATTTAGGAGCACCTTGATGCTGACGGATGCATCAGCTCTAACCATTGGCATAATGAATGCCGATATCACATGATAATCCAAACTGTGATCGCTGGAGATAGAGCTAGCCAGACAAGTATGCAGTCCATTGTACCATTTGACCTCCCAAATGCCCTTACACTACCGAAGACTAAGCCGAATCAACCATGTGCACCCATTCCCGAACTCAGAACACTTGCCAACATAATGGCGATAATCGGACTCCACTACCTTGTACTGTACCCCTCGACGGATGCTGTAAGTCTTTACACTTAACAGGGCATCCTCTTTATCCTGAAATTGCTGATCAACCTGGAACTTTGTCATACCAGCTGACCCTTCTGCATCTCTAGCGCCAAATCCAGCAGGCTTCCCAGGTACCCCCTCCTGTCTCATGGCATCCAGGTCCAAAGATGAAAAATGTGGATGGTACTGGTGTGTGCCAGAGCTAGAACCACCACTCGCACCAGCAGGCTCACTCGCTCCAATATCATCGCCACTGTCATCAGCAATCATATCCGGCTCGACATCATCGTCCTCTGAATCATCAAACAATCCATCTCCAGCCCCAGCCGGTGCAGCACATTGTACAGAGGTACATAAAAGTTTCCTTGTTCCAACCTCATCGCCAACACTGCCGTTGAGATCAACAGTGAACGAAGGGGAGGCAACTGGCTGGGCGGGTGGCTTGTACGCAGGAACTGAGGAAGATGCAACGGCAGGTTTGGAGCTAGAACCAGCAACCGTCGCTAAAGTGTTGGTATTCCGGTTCGAACCCCCGAGCTGGACACCACATCAACCAATTTTGCCAACAGCTCTGGTGTCCTCACTTTGGAAAACTGCCGGCGACAATGAAACATGACCTGCAAGTCCTCATCACTCCCGATCGTGAAATAATCATACTTCACGGTATCTTGGAGCACCGTGATTGGAATGCGATAGAAAAACTTCTTAACCCTTTTCCCATCATCCAGACCAAGTTTCAGCAGTACAGAGCTAACAAGGTCATCAAAGCTCGTCGTAGCACTCACGATAATACAGAGAGGATCCTTATCGGTGAACTTGACACCGGAATGAGTTTTCCTCTTAATCGATCCTCTGTGGTGAACCAACACTATAAAACTGTCCTCACCAGCCATATGACCCCTCTGTAATGAGGGTAACTCACGTTCATCACATATATATAGAGGTCTGGTACACACTAATTCGAAACAACCTAATTCGCACAATATATACATAATTCGAATCAAGTCAATTCAAATTAAGGCTTGCTTCATGTTTCTTACTAATTCGAATCGAGCTAGTTCGAATTATGTTTATCTCATTTTTTCTAGTAGTTCGAATTGACTAGATTCGATTTAAGCATGCATAATTCAAACCTTATTATTTCGAATTACATGCAATTTTTAATGTTTTTAATTCGAACCATGTTGTTTCGAATTAGGTGCAAACGTAGTTCGAATAATATTGATTCAAATTACATTAAAATGATCATTGGTTGAATGTTGAAAAAATTTTCATTTGGCTGATTTGCGTAAAAAATTTCTCAGCCTGGCTTAAATATGTTTTTTTTACCCTTAAATATTAGAAGTAAAACTATTTTCTAATTCAATTTTAGGATTGTGTTATTTGAATTTATATATTATGTAAATATAGTTGTGAAATAGTTATTCTGTTGGATTTATGATTATGTAAGACTTATTTGAATTCCTGCTTCAAGCACATAGTTGCGGTTCAAAACCGCCGCGATTTGCCGAGTGTCTCTTACGGCGGTTATTCTAGCGGTTCTTCAAAACAGCCACCGCCTACTGTGCCGTTGACCTGACTGCGCTTTGGACACCGCTGCGACCCAAACATAGCGGCGATTTAAACTGCCACTAACTGTAAGACTCAAAACTTTTGAAAAGTCTTATTATAATCAAGTCTCAAATCATATAGTTACTTATAGTCTTAATTTCAGAAATTATTTTATTAAAGATAATTAAAACAAGTTTTGATTAATTGAATTTGAAATAAATTAAGATTATTATCCAATTTTATAATTATTGGATTATTTTTTATATTTAAATGATAGAGTTGGTAGTCATGAAATAATAAAAATTTTATATGATTTGGACTAAATAATTAATATTTTAAAATATTAATACTACTGTTTTGAAAAATAAAAAAATTAATTATATTATCTCTAATTATTGGATTTGAGCATTTTATTAAAAATAATTTGTAAAATTAATGAACAAGTAGTATTTTTATACATTATTATTATTGGATTAAAATTTATTTATAATTACTATATGATCCCTATTTTTATTTGAAATTACAAAACTATCCTTAAACTTAATTTTACATAAACTCTAATTTCCCCAATTCCTAACCCTAACCTCCCTCACCACACTCAACCGCACCCTACCCCTTTCTCTTCCTTCAACGAAAAGTTGCAGAAACAGAAAATTAGAAAGAAAAAAAAAGCAGAAAGGAAGGAGAAGAAGAGGTCTGCAATCGAGGAAGGGAGGGGAAGAGAGCGACGCAGCCGCTGCGAGCTGATCGTCGCCGATCCCGTCACCCGTGCCGTCCGTTTTCATCGCTGCCAGCTGAAGAGAGATGCGATGGAGAGAGAGAGAGAGAGGGGGTCTGCGGAGGGAGGCGTCGCCGTTTCATGTGGCCGCGTCGTCGTCGCCGTCCTTGGAGATCCACGAACAGAGAGAGCACGCACGGGGTGGAGGACGGCGCTGCTGTCACCGTCGTTAGAGCTACCGCGAGAGAAGAGGAGGAAGGGACACTGTCTTGCACCGTCGCCATCGTGCCTGGCTGCTGCTGCTGTGAGCTCACGTTGCCCGCGTCGCCGTGCCATCATCACACCATGGGTCTACTCTGTTCGTGAGCAGAGCTAAGGAAGAAGAGATGAACGCGACGGGGAGGAGTGCGTGAGCCGCGCTTAGGGTCTCACCGCCGCCGTCCCTGTTGTGGCTGGTGTCGTCGCCGGAGAACCACTATCGCTGGAGAGAGGGTGGGCCAGAGAAGGAGGACTAGACATGTGAGAAGGGTAACGCACAGAGGAGGAACCGTTCCTCTGCCGCCACCGAAAAATGCCACTGCCGTCGCCAGAAAAAGCACTGCCGGTAAGGGTTTTAAATCTGGTTTCTGTTCTTGCGGAATTCCAGAAAGATTTTTGACGCTGCGTGGTTGTTACTATCACCGTCATCGGGGTTTTACATTGCCGCTGTCGCTTGAGGTTATTGATGAAGCCGCTGCCAGGTCGATTTGGAGTTACGACTGCTTCCTTTTGTTAATTCAGTTAGTATTTGTGCCATTTGTAGCTATTTCTGCTTTTGAGAGAGAGCAAGCAGAGCCGTGGTTTTGATTGCCGGTGATTTTGGATTGAGACAAAAAGAACTCTGTGAGGCGTTTGGGCTATGGTTTTGCATAGAGGTAGGTGTTTTTCTAAAAAGCCATTTTTATTTTGGAATTGTTATAAATGGATACTGTTGTGAGAATTATATACTTTTTAGTGATTGTATAAGTCTTATGTATTACCTGACTGGCTTGGATGAATATGATTATATGTTTAATTGGATTATTGTTGGTTTTGATAAATGGATTGTTGTTGAACTGTTTCTTTAAAGTTTTGGAAATGAGTTTAATTGGTTGATAATGACTTTATTTTGAAACGATTTCCTTGAGATATGAAAATGAGATGACTGTTAAATTTAGATTGCTTTTGAACTGATTTCGGATTTTGGACCGTTGAAAAGGATTGTGAAATGGTTTGGTTGGGACCCAAACCGGGTGGCAAAGTCTAAGTTTTAGGGGGCCGAAATTTTTATAAAAATCTTAGACTTTGTTTGTAAAGTTATTTAGAAAGGTTTGGATTTGAGAAATTGTATTATTTAATTAATTAAGAAAATAGTTATGTTTTCGAGTTTAATTTATTTAAGTAAACTATATGTCTTGAGTTCGATTTATTTAGAAAAGAATGATTATACCATTTTGAATCACTGAAAGAAAGTATTATGTTCTAATATTGATTTTTAATATAAAAAGGGCTTATGCTTTTAATTAGGCTTAAGGATTTCGTTCAGAGAAATTTTTAATGTTTTTAAAGGAAATTGGACTTTTGACTGAATAATTACGTTTGTGACATTTTGGAAGGAGTCAGGAAATTGGTTTTAAGAAGGAACCGGAAAGTGGTTTTGATTTAAATGGATTGGCTTCGTTTCAAGTGAATTGGTTTTGGATTAGGTTGGGACTTGTGACTTTATACGATTCGATTTTGTAATAAATTCTGTTTCTATTTACTTAAACCAAGAATCTATGACTTTAAGAGTTGCAACGAATACCTTAAGAAATTGAGATAGGTTGTCCTTCCCTAAAGTCTTGAGGCTCTGTTGAGAAATTTCTATGATCAAATTCAGTTTTGGGATGACTGATTTTTGGATCTTTCAAAAGAGATTTTTATTTGGCCTAGTTGTTGAATCGTTTGGAAATTTTAAAAGGATGTTATGAAGATGTGGCTGGTTTTGAAAGAAGAGACTTTCCCTGAAAAAGATGGCTTATGAGTTAGAAGTGATTTGAGAAATATAGTTTTTAAAGTTAAGGATGGAAAGAATTAATTTCAATTTCAAAGCGAAGTGAATTGAGAAAAGTGATTTATGACTTGAATGATGATTTTATGAATTTGATGACGTTGGATGGTGGAAGTGCTATTTTGTTATGAGCCGGAATGGTTGTGTATGATAATGAATTATGGTTGATTGCGGAATATGTTATGAGCTGGATGACTGACTATGAATCATGAATTTAAGCCGGATGGTTGAGATAAATGTTGATTTATAGTTGAGAATAAATGCACATATGCTGAGTTATTGATATTGTGGTTGTTGCACTTCCAATTATCTGAGACACGAGTTTTCCTGGGTAGAAGTAGTGGCTAGCCACCACGTGCTCCAGGTTGAGACTCAATACTCTGCTAACCCTATGTCGTAAGTATGGCCGGACACTGTGAAAGTTCCGGATGAGGTCGTGCCCGTGAATATACACCAGTGAGGGTGTTGGATGTGAATTATGATTATGTTTGTGAATAACTCGAGTTGGGGATGCACGACAGAGGGACAGTCCAATGGTTAGCTACCAGGACTTGTCGGGTTGGCTTTATAACCGACAGATGATATCATCAGCCACTAGGATAGGCATTTATCATATGCATCTATGTGACATTGTTTGAGTGTGCATATTGTACTTGGTTTGCCTTTGTGATTAGTTGTGGTTAACTGCTAAATATTCTACTTGAAGTAATTGTTTGTTTGTGCTTGAACTTTCCTATTTCTGTTTGTGACTGAAATTCTGTTGGACCGTGGTGATTGGTTGTTGTTTGGACTATTTGGGTCTAGGGCCGTGGTTGATCATGAGGTGGGCCGGAGGCCATGTTGGTTGATGTTTCTGGTTTGGAAAAGTATGAAAAACTAATTTGGATCAATATAGATAAACCTTTTGAAAGGTTTTTGAATTTCCAAGAAAAGAACATTTCCCCTTTCAAAAAAAATTTCAAATTTTTCTCTTATAGTAAACCGTTGCTTTTGAAAAGATGCATAAGGCAGTTATTAATCACTGTAATGATTTTATCTCGCGTATCCTATTATAGTAATTCTGTAACCCTACAGTGAGAACCTTATCGAGGATGATGTTCTCACTCCCTTACAGATCTTTCTTTTCAGGTTACGGACGATGAAGTTCAGAAAAGCTTATTTCTTTTCTGTTAGACGACTGTTCTGTATTATTTTAGTATTTATGTTTCACTCACCTTTAACTTTGCAACCCTTGTAAGAGGGATATGATCTTGATTTGAGATGCTTGTAAATTAATATATATGTATATGTATATATGTATTTCCGATGAGTATTGTAACTTATATTGTAAATATGAGTGTATGTTTTCGAAAAATTCGGTTAAGTTTTAAACAGGCTCATATTTTAGTATTAAATAATATAAGAGTCGTCGTAATATCCGAGCTATCAGAGTGGCGCAGTCGGAAGCGTGACTTTTGATAGTTAGGGTGTTACACTAACCACCCAAAAAACTGCCGTCGCTTCTCTATTTTGTTGTAGTGTAAATATAATTATTAATTGATCTATTAGCGCACATGTGAGATAATTTAAAAATATATAGCTTGAAATTGGATAATGTTAATTGTAAAAACTATTAACTATAGATATTATATGTATGAAATTATAGATATTATGTATGTGAAATTGGATATTAAAGTTAAAATATTTTTACAAATTTTACTATACAACTCATATTTTTACATACTAATCTAATTATAAATATAAAATAGAATATGAAATATAAAAAATTTATGAAACAAATTTCAATTTAGATTATCAAATTCTAATGTTATAAAATAGAAAAAAAATTAATGAAATGGTTGATATGTACTTAACAAGCAATGTAATAAAGAGTTTAATTTTAATATACTGATAATATAAAATATTTTACACAGTCATGCAATTATATCCATTTTTTTAGATAATTATTTACGCGGTTAATGAAAATAGTAATTATTTTTTATGATGTCACATTACGTGCGTGATTGAATGCACGTGTAAAACTAAGCTGTTTTACACGACTGTACATTAAAATTAAATTTTTATGATAAAAAAAGAAATAAATTAAAAAATATAAAATAAAAAAACAAAGGCAATACTCAAAAAAAATATTTTACCCTGAATAGAAATTGAACACTTACAAAATTGAGATAAATAAAAAATTTCTTCATCAAAAAAGAAAGCTCTATGCTGTTTGAAAATATTAGTGTTAAATATTATTTTGTAAAAAACATAAAAAGTGAGCAAATTATATACTATAAAATAAAATTAAGATATACAATAAATATGTGATATGCTTTTATTAATGTTCATACAATGGTTCAATAACTAAAGGCATACATATAGTCTAAGAAAGCTAATCCATCATCTTTAATGGGGTTTGAGGTTGTCTAATTCTAAAAAGATCTGTCACAAAATTATATTGGTTAAGCTATTCAACCTACTCAAGACACGAGTGTCACAATTCATATTTGATCTGACGTGCATGGCAAGTAAGTTCTTACCATCCGCTACTTTCGATGCTATCAACAATTTATCATTTATTTCAATTATAAAAAAGAAATTATCCACCATTACAATTTATGACTAAAATTTTTATATATGAATAATTTTAATATGAAATACAAAAATATTTTATTATTTTAATGTTCTATAAAATTGTGGTAATAATATAATATTTTGTAATAAAAAATATTATTTTAATTATTAAAACATAAAATATTATTGACGTTTTATTAAAAAATATTATTTTATTTGATAAAACACAAAGTGTCATTGACATTTTGTACATAATCATATAGTATTGTTTAATACACAGTTTGGTTTATCATGAAAAATTTTAACCTTAATAATATAATATTTAAAAAAAATTCTACTATTTACTAGTGGAGAAATTTAAAATCGATGACTAAATAAATATTATCATCTCCCACTATAAATATTCTATCAAATTCAAACATTTTTCAATCTTAATTCATTTAAACCTACTTAAAATTTTACTAATTTAAATAACAGTTTTTTACAAATATTTTACTATCGTCTAAACGAGGACACCGAACAATCCATTATTTCGATAAACAAATTAAAATAAACCTTTATCTAAAAGATTCTGAACTTCATTTTTAGATTCACATCTTCTTTAATTTCAGAAATTATCTCAAAACTATTACTATTAATGTAAATATAATTATATACCCAATAGGAAATAAACTTATGATGATTTTAAAAGAGAAATAAAATATTATTAATGACAATTAAATGATATTGATCCGTTTGTCTTCAAGATAATTATCGTATTGATATTCATCCAATTAAAATGATTAATGTTGTATATACATCGGATTTTGTTAGGTAAATTTTTATGAACAATATGAATAATAGGTTCTAAAATTGGTCTAATAAAATAAAAATATACTATAACTCAAAATATACATATAAATTTTAATATTAGGATATCTATCGCACACCTAATGAATTGAACATCCGATATATCTATTATTCATATTATTTAGTATTTTCATTGTCTACTTATATTTTTTCAAATCAAACGATATAATAATGTCTGTAAGTAATATAAACGACGTCAAAATTAAAAACTTTTAACTGTTGGGCTAAAAATTGGTCTTCCAAATATTTCTGTGCAAAATTGCTCACACTGCAAAAATTGGTATAAAAATGTGAGATTTTTTTCCCAACCTAAAATGTTGATAGTGCCTTTTCTTGATTAAATTAAGCAGATTCGACTTTTATTTAGCTACATTATGCCAGAATGAGTCTAACTCATGTATCACGTGTAAGAGAGTAAAAATCGATATTTTACATAAATTTAAGAGAGTAAATTAGACACACATAAAATATTAAATTAATTATAATATAATCTAAATAGTAAAATTTATAATCTAAAATAAGTAGAATAAAATGTCTTTTCAATACTGTAATATTGAGAGATTTGATTTAAATCAAAATATTAATACTTTGATTATAGGTTAAAAAAATGGATATTAAATTATTCATGACACAAATAAAAACAAAAGAAAAAAATGACAATATTACTACAACTAATTAAACATAAAAAATGACAAAAAAATTATCGATTTAGATTCATCAAGTAGTTAATTTATTATATGTTTAAGTAAGTATTTGATTCAAAATTTTAAATACTATCTTGTGCATATAGTAATTTATTGACTAACAAACTTTTAAATATAACTTAAACGTACAGTAAATTAGTATTTGATTTACTGAATTAAAGAATACCGGAAAAAAAATAACCAAAAGAAAAAGCTTTGATTTTTATTGGATTTAATATATACAAGTAAAGGGAAAAAGTCCCCAATTCAAAGCTTTGAACCTGCTAGGTATATATGTGTTCATAATGGTTAATGACCATTCAATTCCAAGTGTAATTAAGTTCATACTTTCCGGTTTGTGGATTCAGCATCTTTCCACCGTCGCGATATATTTTCCATGAACAAAAAGTACAAGCATCTCGATTTTCTTCATAAACATTTAAATGGTGATTGTTGTATTTTTCTCCTGGCCAATCAAAACTGCAAAAGAATAGTGTTGTAATGAAACGAATAATACTTGGTTTAAATCCAAATTGATAGGACTTGTTAGGGGGGACTGTGTGAAACCCCAAGTCATCGTCTTTAGATTTGCAATGAATTGTGAGATCCACTTCTATGCTGTTGATTAATTCCACTGTTACCCTGTGACCGATATTTATGCTTTGCTTTGCATCTGATACTAACGGTATGATGCATGATGATAAGATAAGTGTGAGTGATATAAAGGTGGAGGTAGTCATATTTTTTGAAGCCATAGATTGGATTTAAGATGATACTAGTATATATATTTTGTCCTGCATAAGATATAATATACAAAAAAATTTTAAATAAAAATACGTATGGTAATTTTTGTTTTATACAATTTATTAAATTTAAAGTTTAACTATTTTTAAAATATAACAATTATTCATTGGAGGAAGAGGATACGAATACTTTTATTGGATTAGATTTTGAGAAAGTTTAGGGGGCAACACTTTTATTGAAATTTGGCCAACACTTAACCATCAAAAGAAAAATGATTAATCATACACCATTAAATGTCATCTCATACCATTAAAAATATTGATGATGACTAAGGCTATGTTTGGTTGGATGGAAAGAAATAAAGAGGAAGGAAATAGAAAGGAAAGAAAGGAAATGAAAGAAATTGAGTGGATTTTTATTTTCTTTAGATGTGTTTGGATGGAAGAAAAATAAAAAGAAAAAAATATTATAAAAAGATAATTTTATTCCTATATTATAAAATATATTAAAAAAGTGAAGGGTAGTATTAGAAGTAGAAATTCTCTCCATTTTCTTTCCAATGTTAGAGAAAAAAAAATTGATAGATCCCACCAGTTTTTTTCCATTCATTTTTTTTCTCTAATTTTCCTTCTCAACTAAATAAAAAAAAATAATTATTTTCTTTTCATTTTTATTTCTTTTTTTTTTCTTTCTATTTTCCTCTCAAACAAATATAATGTAATTAATGGCTAAATATCACAAATTTTAATGACCTATGGAAGTATCCATGTTTTCACGTTCTCTCTCTCTTGGTTCTTTCTTAGTTTCGGTGGTATTGAATGAATAATAATAACTAAAGGTTGATTGATGAGGAATGATTTTTTAAAAGCTTATGAGATGTCATGATTATACATATATATACATATACATGCATCATGCTACGTTTTTTATTTTCTTTCTTTTGCTTCCTAAAGGCTTCGGCCAAAGAAGAAGTAGTATCATAATAATAATCAATTTATTTTTTTTATCAAAATAATTTTTAATAAATAATTCAAGTTAATAGAATAATAAATTTTAATAATTATAAAATTTTATTTAATTATTTTTCTTAAAAATAATTTTTTTTAAAATAAAATCTCAACAAATATAATAACTTATAAATAATTAATTACTTGATAATAATCCGTGCTGTGCACATACAAGACTTATTTAAGTTAATTTTTTTATGAACATCCTGAAAATAGATTATCAGACTTTATAAACTTTCATAAAATTTGACAATGAATATAATCGATAATATACAATTATAATTTCCCATGATTCTATCATATGATTACATACATGGATTATATGTATTATTTCATATTGGGTGTATTGACCCATTATTAATTTATGCAGTTTAAATAAATTTTTCAATTAACAACTTAGGATTAATTTGGTTCATAGTTTAAGTTTGCAAACAAATAAACAATAATCTAATAACATGCTCTAAGCCAAAAACAACTTCTTAGTTATAAGCTTATGATCAAGCCATGACTTTGCTAATCATGCTGAAACTCAATATGTACACTTCAAATCATTAACATAAACTAAATAAAAGGTTTCAATAAAAAAAAATCAATCAATTGCACAATTCACAAAAGCAAAATAAAAATCAACAACTCAAAAACAAAATAAAACAAACGAACAAATTCAAAATATTTTTTTATGTTCACGCGAAACTGATTTTATCATTGCCTTGCCATCCTCTCCTTCTAATTTCTTTTCTGCCATGACTGTAATAGGAGCACCGCCTCCAGCAACAGTACTACTAGTAACATTCTCATTGTAAGACCCAAAATTTTTGAAAAGTTTTATTTAAAATTAATTTTAAATTATATATTTATTTATGATTTTAATTTTAGAAATTATTTTTATTGAAAATAATTAAAAATAATTAATTGAACTTAAAATAAATTAAGGTTTTTATCGAAACTCTATGCCTATGGATTATTTTTCTATTTATGATTTAAAATTTTGGAAATTCGAAAATAATGGGATTTGACTATTTAAATTAGAATTTTGTCTAATTTTATAATTATTGAATTATTCTCTATATTTAAATTATAAAGTTGGTAGTTATAAGATAATAAGAATTTTATATGATTTAATCTAAATAATTGATATTTTTATAATTTGATACATTAATTTTTATGAATAAAGAAAATTAATTATATTATCTTTAATTCTTGTATTTGAGTATTAATTCGAAAATAAATCGTAATTTGATAATTAGATAGTATTTTTATAAATATTATTGTTGGATTAAAATAGATTTTCAATTATTCTATTACCCCTAATTTTATTCAAAATTACTAAACTATCCCTAATCGTAATTCTAACCACACACTCACCTCACGTACACCTGCCGCCACTCTCCTCACTGAGCACAACACACACAACACACTACACTCTTCTTTACACACACAGCAACAACTTCAAAAAAATAAGAAACAAAAAGAAAGAAAGGGGAAGAAGGAAAGGGGACCGAGGAAGGAAGGAGAGGGTGGAGAATAGTGAGGCGGCACGGTGGGTGTCACTGCCACCGTCGCCACCGCTGCTGACAGAGGAGAGAGGAGATATGAGAGAGAATGAGAGTGTCAATCACCGTCAGATCCATCTCCGTTCTTGCTGCCATGCCCGCCGCTCCTCAAGGTGCTGCCGTGGTGGTGGTCGTGCTTCTAGTCGCCGGAGAACCACCACTACTCCTTCTGTCCCGCCCCTGTTTTGTTAGGATTTGCTGCTTTTCATGAATAAACTGTTACTGTTCGGTGTTGATGTTGCTGCTGTTACTACTGCTAGTTCTAATGCCATTGCTACTGTTGCTGTTAATTTGGAATAAGTGGGTTTGTCGCCTTTGCCTTCTTGGTAAGCGTTTTACTTCTAGAACTTTTGAAATCAATATTCCAATATAAGTTATTAGAGGCTCTGAGCTGTTGGTATTGTAGGATTGAGTTCCGATGATTTTATATCAAAGTTAAGGTTGCTGTTGGACCATTGGAGTTTCTGGCCGTTGTCGGAGCTGCCGTCGGGTCAGCTCGGGATGGCGGCTGTTCCATTTTGCTCTTACTATAGGTATATCTTATTGCGAACCCTCGCTGTTAGTTTTCTGTTATGTGTTATTAAGGTTTTCGCGATATTTATGTTGTAGGATTGAGTTGTCGGGATTGCCTGTTGCAATTAAAACTGTTTCTGCTATTGCGGAAGTGAGCAGACCTGCGATTGAAGCTGCAGTTTATTTCGGGCGGAGAGGAATGATTCTTGTGACGCCTTTTGTTTATGGGTTCAACTTTCGAGGTAGGGTTTTTCTTAAAATCTATTTTACATTACAGAGTTGTTATAAATAGATATTAATGTGAGAAATATATGACTGTGATTATGATTGTCTTATAAATGTGGTTATTTGCTGGACTGAATGATTGATTGCTTGAGTAGTTTGTGATTGCTGAAAAGGAATTAGTTTGAAAGGTTATTTAGTTGATTATTATGAAAAATGGCTTTCTTAGTTTTGAAGCTATTTTTGAGAATGTAAACGAAATGGCTTTGGAAATTATTTGATATATGAAAAATGAATTAATTTTAGAAACGGTTTAATTTTGAGTTAGTCTGACTTTATAAGTGATTTAGTATTTGAGCTAGTTTGATTTTAAAAAGAGATTTATTATTGGCATTGATTTGCTTTGAAAATAATTTGATATTAGAATTGGTTGAATTTTGGAAAATGATTAAGATTTGGAGATGGTTAAGAAAATGTTTGAGAAATATTTGGATGGGACCCGAAAAGGGTGGCAGAATCTGAGTTTTTGAAGAGATGCTGTCGAAACTTTATAAAATTAGAAATTTCATTTGAAGTAGTTATTTTAAAAGTTTAATTTTAAGTATTATATGATTTAAGATTTCTTCAATTATCAAAGGAAGAGTTATGTTTTAGAATGAGAATTGTTAGTGAACGGAATGGAAAGAAAGACGATGAGGATTTTCTTTGAAACATGATTTTGAATGAATTTGGAAATGAGATATGGATTGATGAATGATGATGATGTTGAGAATGACTTGAACATTAATGAATGTTGAATGAATTATTTATATGGCTTATGAAATTGAATTATCTGAGATACGAGGTTCCCTGGATAAAGTACTATGGCTTGCCACCACGTGTACCAGGTTGAAAACTTCATTCTCTGTTGACCCTACGACGTAAGTGTAATCGGGCACTATATAAATTCTCGGGAATGTTACCCCCATTGAGCAATATTGATTATTTGAGAAAAAGCTATGCATAGACTCTTGAGGATGCACATCGGGGGACAGTCTAAGGACAATTCAAACTTGTCGGGTTGGCTGGATAACCGACAGATGAGCCTTATCAGCCATAAGACAGGCATGCATCATATGCATTTATATGCTTTGCTTGGGTTTGAACTTGTTTTGGTTTGCCTAATTGCTAAACTGTTCTTAATTGCTACTTGAACTATTTGCTGTAACTGCTACCTACTTGTGCTTTCCTTGTCTGTGTTGCCTGTGTTTGTCCTAGTGTGCTACCTTTGAGAATGAAATTTGGTGCTGAATTAATGATTGTGTTGTTTGATTGCGTGGTTGGTTTCTGATTGAAATTTTCTTATAAGAAAAGAAAGATTTTGGATTTCTGAAAGATTAAACATTGTTTCTTCAAAAAAGTTTTGAACGATTACCTATTGGTTTTTAAAAGATTCATAAGGCAATGATAATCACTGAGCTTGAAAACAGATTTCTTATTAGATATCTTCATATGACAACTTTGAAACTCCGTGGTGAGACCGTGTGGTTAGGTTCTCACCCCCTACAGCTTTACATTTTCAAGAACCAGATGAAGAGGCATTAAGAAGAGTTATACTTTGTTTGATTTATATACTGCTGTGTTAATTAGATTATTTTCTTCCCTCATCTTTGTTATTACAAATTTGTAAGAGGGATATATAGGAATTGTATGTTCTATATGTATATTATATTATGAGTTATTATGTAAGAAGTCTTGTATATGAATCTAAGTCTTCTTGCATTTTTCTTAAGATAAAGTATTTATTTTCGGTTTTCAAAGAAATTAGCGATACAATATCGAGTCACAGACTCCTATTTTAATATTTAGTATGTAAAATAGTCGTAATACTTCTTGCTATTAGAGTAGCACAGCCAGAAACGTTACTTCTGATAGTAAAGGTGTTACACTCATCATTGGGATACCATATAAATGACGTATGAGCTTTCAAAGAGGTGATTTTAGAATCAAGCGGCCAGGGTTGCAGTCTTACACCCAAACTGTATCATCAGTGCAATCACAACCTGTCAATGAAAGTTCATACTTAATTAAGAAGGATCTAACTCAACGACACTTATTAAGAAATTTAATCAGAGTAAACACCTTAGAAAATAACTTTTCTAGCACTCAAACTTATTTCAGAATAATACATAAACACAAATTTGAATATACGTTCATGTATTATATCAAATAGTAAAAAATTTGCTGGTTACTAAGTTACAACAATAGATCCTTAAAGAACAAACTAAATCTGGTTACTAAGTTACAACATAGATCATTTTGATGAAAAAAAAAATATAAAAAGAAAGAAAACTAATTCTGATTCTCAAGTCCTATCTATACGAACTTCAGAAAAGGGAAATTGTTCATGACACTCAATCCATTCACATGAACCTGATATATAAAAGAAATTCTAGTTTGCAGATTGTCTTTATTATTTGTTTATTCCAAACACAAAAGCGCGCGCATACACACACATACCTGACTGGGGTCCCTTTTTTTTTCCTTAGGCTACAAAAGATGCCATTGCCGACCATGCAATTTTTATTCTCATAATTCCACTATCATTACAAATTGTCTTTGTGATTTGTAAACCTCACTCACTCACACATACGTACGTGTTGCTTTGCATATATTTCTTTTTCCTAATATTTTTAAGAGTATAGCTTAAATTTCATCTTAAAAATTGTAAGTAGAATTTAAATTCTATTAAATTTTTAACTTTTAGAAATATTTACACTTCATGATTTAACCTAAATCTCTGACATTACAGTAAAATTTAATTAAATTACAAAACATAATATCAACAATCAAATAGCACTTATAATTTTACAGACAACAGAAAAAATTAAATAAATTTGTTTTGAAGCAAAGAGAAATGATTGTTTTTTCAATTTAAAATTTAGATTAGAAATTTTATTCATTTTATACTTGACAAAGAAGAGGAAAATAAATGTTGGCATGAGAAACAAATTGAAGAGAAAAAAAAGAATAAAAAAAACTAAAATATAAAAAATATAAACAGTAAAAAACAAAAAAGGGCAATAAATTTGCACTGAGAAAGAGAAGGCTTAGAGAAAATTATTCTGCAAATGCCCTTTTGTTAACAAATCGGAAAAAATAATATTTAGATACATTAGAGGTAGTAACTAATTACATAGGAAAAAAAATCAAAGAAATCATAATAAAACAGGAACAATTCTTAAGTCACAGTCAAGTTTGCCTGCAAGTGTTAGAAAGCAATGTAGTTTTTCCAGAAAAAAATGTGCAAGGATTTAAATATCAGTTTTTCAAAAATAAAATTACTGTTCAGAAACTAAGGATAAATTGCCCTTATTATACTCATCAAATGTAACTGAAATAAATGAGAATTAATTTTTTATTTTGATGGTTCTATTATTCCACTAACATCTTTGAGAATCTAAATTTTTCTTTTGGAGAGTGTAAGATGAAACAATCTCAGAATATTTTGTAATTCAAATAAATGAAAAATGAAATATCCTAAAATCAGTATTCTGCAACAATTGAGAAAAATACTAAAATATTAAAAATTTACATAGATAATAAAATATCTTTTTAAATTTAGTTTCAAGATTTTTCTCTATGTTGGAGCCTAATATCTCACTTGTTTTATACAATTTATTAAATTTAAAGTTTAACTATTTTTAAAATATAATAATTATTCATTAAAAAAGGATACGAATATTTTTATTGGATTAAATTTTTTATTAAAATTACTGATCCTAAAAAATCAAAGCTTGAAGGTCACGGTTCTATGGAGGTATTCATGTTTTCACGTTCTCTCTCTCTTGGTTCTTTCTTGGTTTCGGTGGTATTGAATGAATAATAATAACTAAAGGTTGATTGATGAGGAATGATTTTTTAAAAGCTTATGAGATGTCATGATTATACATATATACATATACATGCATCATGCTACGTTTTTTATTTTCTTTCTTTTGCTTCCTAAAGGCTTCGGCCAAAGAAGAAGTAGTATCATAATAATAATCAATTTAATTTTTGTTTATCAAAATAATTTTTAATAAATTAAATAACTTAAATTAATAGAATAATAAACTTTAATAATTATAAAATTTTATTTAATTATTTTTAATAAAAATAATTTTTTCAAAAATAAAATCTCAATACATATAATGACTCATAAATAATTAATTATTTAATTTCAAAAATTTGACATGTTACAATTACTAATGAAGACAAAGTCATCTTCTACTATTCCATGAAGTGATTGTAAATTTTTATAATTGAAATGACTAAATATTTTTATGATTAAAGTGATTGCTTATTTTAGGATTTTAGTATAGTTAAATATTAGAAATAATTTTTTTTTCTAATTCAATTTTAGGATTGTGTTATTTGAATTTACATATTATGTAATATATAGTTGTTAAACCATTATTGTATTGGATTTATGATTATGTAAGACTTATTAAATATATATTATATTTTTGAAATGCAATGTTCATATTATTTTGGTAGATTTTTCTACTTTATTTTGAGGTGTAGATTTTAATGATATATATATTAGTATCAAAGCATTAGGAAATAGTTTATGTAACAGCCCAGACCACCCACTAGCACGATATTGTCCGCTTTGGCACACAAAGTTTTATGGTTTTGACTTTGACGATAGAGATGCTAGCCAAAGTCCCCCCACTCACTCGTCAAAACGCGTCATGCTAAGGAGAGATATCCACACCCTTATAAGGCATGCTTCGTTCCCATCTCCAACCGATGTGGGCCTTACAATCCACCCCCCTAAGGGAGTCCAGCGCCCTCGCTGGCACATCGATCCGGGTTCTGGCTCTGATACCATCTGTAACAGCCCAGACCACCCGCTAGCACGATATTTTCCGCTTTGGCGTACAAGGCTTCACGGTTTTGCCTTTGACGATAGGGATACTAGCCGAAACCCCCCACACTCACTCGTCAAAACGCGTCATGCTAGGGAGAGATATCCACACCTTTATAAGGCATGCTTCGTTCCCTCTCCAACCGATGTGGGCCTTACAATCTACCCCCTAAGGGAGCCCAGCGCCCTCGCTGGCATATCGATCCGGGTTCTGGCTCTGATACTATCTGTAATAGCTCAGACCACCCGCTAGCACGATATTGTCCGCTTTGGCGCACAAGGACTCACGGTTTTGCCTTTAATGATAGGATGCTAGCCAAAGCCCCCCACACTCACTCGTCAAAATGCGTCATGCTAGGGAGAGGTATCCACACCCTTATAAGGCATGCTTCGTTCCCCTCTCCAACCGATGTGGGCCTTACAATCCACCCCATAAGGGAGCCCAGCGCCCTCGCTGGCACATCGATTCGGGTTCTGGCTCTGATATCATCTGTAACAGTCCAGACCACCCGCTAGCACGATATTGTCAAAGGCAAAACCGTGAGGCCTTGTACGCCAAAGCGGACAATATCATGCTAGCGGGTGGTTTGGGCTGTTACAGTTTATATATAAATTTGTTTATTTAAAAAAAAACATGATACAGGTATTGCAACGGTTACAAAACGTGACGAAAATCAGCTTTAATTTTTGTTAGTTTTTTTGTGGCGGTTCAAAACCGCCATGATTGTCCAATGTAAACTTTCAAATCGTGTTTTGCGACGGTTGCCTAAACCGCCGCCAAAGATCTGCGCCTCCTGCTTCAAGCACATAGTTGCGGTTCAAAACCGCCACGATTTGCCGAGTGTCTCTTACGGCGGTTATTCTAGCAGTTCTTCAAAATAGTCGCCCCTACTGTGCCGACGGTTGACCTAACCGCGCTTTGGACACCGCCGCTAACCACTGAAAAAATCGCTGCCGCTTCTCTATTTTGTTGTAGTGTAAATATAATTATTAACTGATCAAATTAAAATAAATATATATACATAAATATAAAAGAAAAATACTCAAATAATTTTAAAACATGATCTATTAGCACACATGTGAGATAATTTAAAAATATATAGCTTGAAATTGGATAATGTTAATTGTAAAAATTTATTAACTATGGATATTATATGTATGAAATTATAAATATTATGTATGTGAAATTGGATGTTAAAGTTAAAATATTTTTACAAATTTTACTATACAACTCATATTTTTACATACTATTCTAATTGTTATAAATATAAAATAGAATATGAAATATAAAAAAATTGTGAAACAAATTTCAATTTAGATTATCAAATTCTAATGTTATAAAATAGAAAAAAAATAATGAAATGGTTGATATGTACTTAACAAGCATCGTAATAAAGAGTTTAATTTTGATGCATTAATAATATAAAATATTTTACACAATCATAAAATTATATCCATTTTTTTAGATAACTATTTACGCGATCAATAAAAATAGTAATTGTTTTTTATGATGTTATATTATGTGCGTGATTGAATGCACGTGTAAAGTTAAGCTGTTTTACATGACAGTACATTAAAATTAAATTTTTATGATAAAAAAAGAAACAAATTAAAAAATAAAAAATAAAAAATAAAGGCAATACTAGGAAAAAATATTTTACGGTGAATAGAAATTAAACACTTACAAAATTGAGATAAAGAAAAATTTTCTTCATTAAATTAAAAAAGAAAGTTCTATGCTCTTTGAAAATATTTGTGTTAAAAATTATTTTGTAAAAAACATAAAGAGTGAGCAAATTATATACTATAAAATAAAATTAAGATATACAATAAATATGGGATATGCATTTATTAATGTTCATACAATGGTTCAGTAACTAAAGTCATATATATATAGTCTAAAAAAGCTTGTCCATCATTTTTAATGGGGTTTGAGGTTGTCTAAATCTAAAAAGATCCGTCACAAAACTACAACTATTTAAGACAGTGCCACAATTCATATCTGATCTGACTTGCATGGCAAGTAAATTCTTACCATCCGTTACTTTCGATGCTATCAACAGTTCATTATTTTTTTTAACATAGAGTAACTTCCCAAATACTAATTATAAAAAAGAAATTATCCACCATTATTATTTACTAGTGGAGAAATTTAAAATTGATGCTAAATTATCATCTCCTACTATAAATATTTTATTAAATTCAAATATTTTTCAATTTTAATTCATTTAAACCTTCTTAAAATTTTACTAATTTAGATAACAGTGTTTTACAAATATTTTACTATGGTCTAAACAAGGATACCGAACAATTCATTATTTTGATAAACAAATTAAAATAAACCTTCATTTAAAAGATTCTGAACTTCACGTTCAGATTCACATCTAGTTTAATTTTAGATATATATTATCTCGAACCAATTACTATTAACGCAAATATAATTATATACCCAATAGGAAATAAACTTATGATGATTTTAAAAGAGAAATAAAATATTATTAATGACAATTAAATGATATTGATCCGTTTGTCTTCAAGATAATTATCGTATTGATATTTATCCAATTAGAACAATTAATGTTCCATATAGACCAAATTTTGCTAGGTAAACAATGTTTTGTGAACAATATGAATATGGAATTCTAAAATTGATCTAATAAAGTAAAAATATATTACACTCAAAATACCTACCTAAATCTTAATATTAGGATAACAATCCGCACATCTAGTGAATTGAACATCCGATATATCCATTATTCTATCTATACTTTTCCAAATTAAACGATATAATAATGTCTGTAAATAATATAAACGACGTCAAAATTAAAAACTTTTAACTGTTTTGGGCTAAAAATTTTTGTCTTCCAAATACTTTTGTGCAAAATTGCTCACACTGCAAAAGTTGGTATAAAAATGTGAGATTTTTTTTCTCAATATAAGGTGTTGATAGTGCTTTTTTTTATTAAATTAAGCGAATTTGACTTTTATTTAGCTACATTATACCAGAATGAGCCTAACTCATGTATCACGTGTAAGAGAGTGAAAATCGATATTTTACATAAAATTAAGAGAGTAAATTAGACACACATAAAATATTAAATAAATTATAATATAATCTAAATAGTAAAGTTTATAATTTAAAATGAGTAGAATCGAATGACTTTTAATACTGTAATATTGGGAGATTTGATTTAAATTAAAATTTTAATACCTTGATCATAGGTAAAAAAATAGATATTAAATTATTCATGACACAAATAAAAACAAAAGAAAAGGAAAATGACAATATTACTACAACTAATTAAATATCAAAGAGTGACAAAAAATTATCATGATTTAATAGTTAATTTATCAGTATGTTTAAGTAAGTATCGAGTTTAAATATTGTCTTGTACATGTAGTAATTTATTAGCCAACAAATTTTTAAATAGAACTTAAATTTATAGTGAATTAGTATTTAATTTACTAAGTTGGAAAACACTGTAAAAAAAAAAGAAAAAAGCTTTGATTTTTATTCCATTTAATATATACAAGTAAAGAGGAAAAGTCTCCGATTCAAAGCTTTAAACCTGCTAGGTATATATATGTGTTTATAATAGTTAATCATCATTCAATTCCAAGTGTAATTAAATTCATACTTTCCGGTTTGTGGATTTAGCATTTTTCCACCATCACGATATATTTTCCATGAACAAAAATGACAATCATCTCGATTTTCATCATAAACATCTAAATAGTGATTGTTGTATTTTTCTCCTGGCCAATCAAAACTGCAAAAGAATAGTGTTGTAATGAGAACAAAGAGACTTGGTTTAAATCCAAATTGGTAGGACTTGTTAGGGGGAACTGTGTGAAACCCCAAGTCATCATCCTTAGATTTACAATGAATTGTGAGATCCACTTCTATACTGTTGATTAATTCCACTGTTACCCTGTGACCGATATCTATGCTTTGGTTTGCATCTGATACTAACGGTATGATGCATGATGATAAGATGAGTGTGAGTGATATAAAGGTGGAGGTAATCATATTCTTTGAAGTCATAGATTGAATTTTTTTGTGACTAGATTGGATTTAAGATGATACTAGTATATATACTTGTGTCCTGCATAAGATAATGTAGAATTTTATCTTTTTAAAGAATTTTTATTAAATAATATTAGTAGTAGAATTTGTAGATATTTTTTTATGATTCATGAATAAAATTTTTAAATATGTTAAAACTGATTTGAGTAAGTATAATCTAATATGTTGAATTATTTTTTTTATTATTATAGTAAAAACTATTACAAAAAATTGTTTTTTTCTTTGTTAAAATCTACTTAGAACTATTTTATATTATTCTAGTATCGTATTCACTATTGGAATCAAAATAATATTACTAATGTTGTTACCTGTTTAAATTTACAAATATATTTTGTCTATTCTTAAATTGAAGTAATTGTATTTATACCTAAAAATAATTTTATCTTTTTTTTTAGTATAAAGACCTATCAAAAATGTTAAAGATAAGATGAATACACAATATCTTATTATAAAGATAACAGATTTATTGATCCAAAATAATTTACAATAATTTTTCTATTTTAAGATAGATAATAAGAGTTTTACTAAGAAAAGATATGATACAATTTATACTTATCCTTTATGCATAAGCACTATTATATATAATTACTCAAATCCCTAAAAAAGGAGGTAAGCCAAAAAGACAAAAAAAAGACATACAACAGCTTTCGTCGATGTTATTTCATCACGCAATACCTTAAAGTATAAATGAAATTGAACACGTGAAGAATCTATTCTATCTATCTATTCTGTTATATAAAACTTGGATTTTTGTACTTAATGATAAAATTGACGTGGCATGCTTCTGATAGTATTTCCTGGTTTATTTCTTTTAACTCATTAAATACAATTCATTACGATAAATTAATTATATCAACTAATTGATTTGATTAGATATTTAAGTATCACACAATTTAATATGATGTATATCAATTAATTGAATATAATTGTTAGAATATAATTATGATCAATTAGATCAATTAACATTATTCAACATATCTGAATATTTATTATAAGATATTACGTGTTTGTTATTTCAATTTTCGTATCACCTATAAATACCCTTCTATATTGTATCATTCTACACAACTTAAATACTTACAAACCTTTTTCCTATTGCTCCCTCTCTCTTTTCTAACATGGAATCAGAACCATGGTATCTTCATTGAAGAGGATATGTTGATTTTCTTCTGGTGAAATCACTGTACTTTTCATACTTTTCTTTTGTGCCATTTTTTTCCTTCTCTTTTGTCAATGCTTTGATGTTTTTCTGACCTTACCAATTAGCTTATCCACTACTTACTTATTCTTATGGAGAAACCATATGTTGTTCGTCACCTTCTGATAGTTTGTCATCTCTTCGCATTCTGTTACTTTTTAGCAGTTTTTCGGCAGTTGGCCACTCTTGCAGCAGTTTCGTCTGCATTCTCTTCCGGCAGTTCCGTCTATGTTTCCTTCCGGCAGTTCCATTTGCATTCCTTTCCAGCAATTTCGTCTGCACTTTCTTCCGACAGTTCTGTCTGCATTTTCTTGTAGCAGTTCCATCTACGCTTTCTTCCTGCAGTTCCATTTGTGCTTCCTTCCGACAGTTCTGTTTGCGTTTTTTTCAAGCAGTTCTGATCCATCTGCATCTATTATATCAGTTTATGTATTTTTTATTTAGTTGTTTCAAATAAGTTTTAAATTGAGGGGATGTTAGAATATAATTAGGATCAATTAGATCAATTAGTATTATTTAATATATCTGAATATTTATTATAGGATATTATGTCTTTATTATTTCAATTCTCTTAGCACCTATAAATACCCTTCTATATTGTATCATTCTACACAACTTGAATACACATAAATCTTTTCTCTACTCCTCTCTCTTACCCTTTGTAATAATAATAAATATAATTTAATTTAGTTAGAAGTTCATTATTTTATAGTCTTCTATATATATATAAACATTTATATGATAGAATAAAATTGTAAAAATAATTTTTTTATCACTTTGGATATTTTAACTCTTTTTTTCTTTTTCTTTTTACGTATAATTTTGTTTTACGTTAAATTTGTTTATTTAATGATGAAATATACTCATGTTAATTCTATTATATAGTTTATTTTACTCCTATATATTTTGATTTGTATAGTCACTATTGACCTTGCTGTTTTCATTTTCTTGAATTGTTCTTTATTTTTTTATGACTTGATAATTTAAATAAAAAAGCAAAGAAAAAAAATGATGACCAAAGGCGGATGCTAAAAGTTTAAAGCAGGAACATCATTTTTCAGCATACATATAGCTATATATTAAACAATAACTTGTAAAAAAAATATTAATAGAAATATTAGATTTGATATTAAAATAAAAAATAAATACAAACAATGAATAAAAAAACTAAAATTTAAAATTAAAATAGTTAAGACCAAGAAAGAATTTGAAGAGAAACTTTTGTTAAACAACAATTCAATAATGCGACAATAAATTAAATTAAATAACATATATTTGAATTAATTAAATTAAATACTTGCTATATTAAATTAATTATAATTGTTTAGTTCAATAAAATAAGTTAAATAAATAAAAAAGATCTTATAAATATGCATGCCATATAAAAATGATAATGCTTTTAAAATTCATTAATCAAAATACATAAGAAAAAAATTAATATAAATTAAAACAAAATCAATTCATTTATTTTATTCAAATCAAATAATAAATATAATCGATTGGTTATAATTAATATGATCAAACAAAATATTAAATAATTTAATATTTGTTTCAATAAAATCGAATAAATGATTAATTATGACACTTTTAAAAATTATTAATCAAAATAAATAAGAGATGAGATAATGAATGGGACTTAAAACAAAATTAATTTATTTATTTCAATCAAATCAAATGAATCTAGAAATACCTTCTATAACATACTGTGTTAGTTATACTAATAATTTACTGATTTAACTAATGGGTTATGGTTATTAATTCGATTATTATTAAATAATTATATAAAATTTTAATATTTAATTCTTTACAAAAAAATATTTTTTAATTTTTTAAATGAAAGTATGCATAGTGTAACATCATACCACACAGAGCTTTACGCTTAAGTCGTAAAACAGATGTGGTGTGGTATTACGACCTTTAAAATAAAATATATATAATACTAATAATGAAAAGGAGATAGTCTACGAGGAGCCTTGAAAAACGATAAAATAAAATCGCAAAATAAAAAGCGCAACGCTCTGAAAATACGGATTACTTACGTGAGAAAAAAACTAAAGCTCATAAGTATAATGACAGAGGAAATAGGTATAGAAGGTTAAGAATACAAAATAACAAGCTCCTAACACAGCCTGCAAAACTAAGGCTAGCCGGAGGATAATTACATACATATATACATAGCCCGAAGCCCAAAAATATATACTAAGCCCTAAAATGGAGCCACTTCGCGGTAGAACTCTGGACGCCTAGCGAGGTGTGTAACACCCTACCATACTTAATCTTATGCTTAAGTCATAAGACTGAGATAGTAAGGTATTACGACCTCTAAAAATAGTAAAATATATAGAAAATGATACTTAACTAGGAGCCTTGAAAAACGGGTAAAACAAAATCGCAAAATAAAAAAAACGCAACGCTCAGAAAAGGATTACTTCGCTTCCCAGGATCCAGATGCCTGGCGAGGAGCCTCTCGACCTGCATCTGAAAAATAATAATACAATTTGGAATGAGAACCGGAGGTTCTCAGCATGGTAAAAGTGCCACGCGTATAATAAATAAGGTCTTGAGAATGTCAAAGGCAATCCTAGAACTCCGTTATACAATTATTCAACTTAATTACTAAACAGAAGCTATAACAGGGGGTAGGTATTCTAAATCTACCTAACTTACTCAATTTCAATACTAATATAACACCAAACCATTTCTCCTTTTCCTCCATCCCTCCATCATCCACAATGCAATAGAAACAAGCAACCAAACAAGTTCACGCACAAGTAATGAGCAGATAGTACAAATAGCAAGTATAACAGGTAGCAGGTGATATAAATCAATTAGGCAAATCCAGGAAATACATAGCAATCAAAACAAACAAATGCATATGATGCATGCCTGTCCTATGGCTGATGAGGCCCATCTGTCGGTTATCCAGCCAACCCGACAAGTCCGAAAACCTTAGACTGTCCCGTATCGCGCATCCCCAAGAGTCTATGCATAAAGTTCACATTCAATCATCATATAAATCACTCAATGGGTGCTATCCATACGCGAAAATTTATACGTGCCCGATCACCCTTATGACGTAGGGTCAACAGAGTATCGAGATTCAACCTGAAACACGTGGTGGCGAGCCACGGTTTTTACCCAGGAAAACTCGTATCACAGATATCATCATTCATAAACCATTTCATAGTCATAATCATTATTTAATCATTCATCAAGCCATGGCATGTCAACTCCTTTTATTAACAACCTCCCTTTCACATTTTCCATCATCATTTCCTTATAATTCATCACGTTTACCCTTTTTGGGTCCTGACTAAACCATTTATCAAACTCTTCTCAACCTTTTTAATATCTAATAATCTTAAAATCAACCCAACTCTAATATTAAATCAATCACATAACACGAAGATTAATCTTTGACGTCTCAGACCCATGACTATTACTAAGACATCCTCGATACTCTATTTTCTTTTCTATTTTTAATATAACAAATGAACTTGGAATTGAGAAAACTTTATGTCCAGACGTTCATCTTGAAATAATCTTTCTAACAAACAAAAAATAATAATTTTCTGATTTAACTAGCCTCAGAAACAGAGAAAAAATGCTGACTACTCTGCAGTGCTTAGAAACCAGAAAATAGTAGCAGCATACAATATCTAAAATTCCATATAAAATTCAAATTAAATCCAATAGCCTTACAAATTAAAATGGTTCAACTTAACATATCCAGGTTTCTTTTCCAATTGTTTTCAGGTCAAAACCATTTTTAATGAAGGAGTTATGTAACTTGGAAGTTGAGTAACTTTCTGCAGAATTCTGTTTTAAAAGCCAATGAACACGTTCTCTACCAAGTCCTATAACTTACTCATTAAAACATGGACAGCCCTGAAATTTAAATCACAACTGCTAAGCATAATTAATTTTCACCTCCAATTGGTTGCATCTGAATATCCATCCATAATCAGAAGTTATAAGCTCTCAAATTTGCTAATCTAAGAAAACAGAATCTGGCTTTTATTGTATAACGCATCGTATTTCAAAAATTCATATCTTTAAAACCACAAGTCCAACCATTCTGAGATTTTACGATGCTAAAATAATAGGCCTAAAGCTTTATTTAAAATTGATTTCATTTCAAATTTCATTTTGAAACATTCGCAGCAGAGCCAACAAGTTACTACTGTTCTAAAAATTATGCAGTAAAAATCAGATTCCATGACTACAATCTGAAAATTCACCATAAATCATATATTTAATGAAAAGATCCCAAATTCTCCAATTCAGTTCCAAATATTCCGAGGTTTAACCAGGACTTAGTTCCACACAATTCCGATCATCACAGAATTAGTTACAGTATATGCAATACCACCACAACACAACTCTACATCCTTATTAACAAACATCAACCATAATCCATCATGAATAAATACAAGAGCATACCATTAATAACTTCCACACCTCATAATTCCAATATATATCCACCAACAAATCTATTCCAACAGCATTACAAGGCTAATCATTAAATACAACAAACAATTCAACTTATCCTATGGTTTCTCTAACCTAAGTTTTCACAACACCGTAAATATTAAACGTGTGAAACTTAAACCATACCTTGGCCGATCACTTAGTTCACCCAAGGTAGCCTCACAACTCAAAATTACAACCCCTCCAAGCTCAATCAGACAGCCCTAAAACAAGCTTTGGTCACCAACAAACCTCCAAGTAATCCCAATTCAATTCCAATGCATAAACACCCACTTAACCTACACCTAATACATATATATATGTTCTAATTCAGTTTTTCATTACCAAAACAAGATTGAGCTAGGGTTAGGGTGTTCTTACCATACCCATATGCTCAATAGCTTGAGCCCACAAGTTTCGGAAGTTAACTTGAACCTAGAACACAAAAATTGGACAAGATTCACCGTAGGTTTTCAAGTTTACAAAAGAAAGAGGGGTAGAGGTTCTGAACCTAATAGGAGGCTTACCAGTAAAATTGTTCAAATAAAAAGGTAGAGCTCAACACGCTGAGCGCGTGGCCGCGAACGGTGCGGCGATCGGAGCCCGAACGGAGGAGTTATGGTGGATCAAAGGTTGTGAGGGTTGAGATCTCCTCCTCCCTTCCCCAATTCTGTTTGTGTTTGCGGCATGCAATGGGGAAGAAGGAGAGCTTCTGTTTTGTTTAAATATTTGGGTCGGTTGGACCCACGGACCCGGTTTGGGCCCCGGTTCTTCGGCCCTTCCGATCCAACTTTGGGCTAAATTATCGAAATTGATATCAAAATTTTCGTTTTGACGAGCTCTATCCTATTTATTAGTTTTGCATATTTAATTTTCCTAATTAAAATTCGATTTATTGACTAATTATTTATCGATTTTAGCGGGATTTATATCCTACCCACCTAATTAGGAATTTCGCCCTCAAAATTCAAACTCAGCTATCTGAGAAGAAGTGTAGGTAGTCCTTCCACCTGTCTGATTTGAGTCCTTAAGTACATTTCTCCCCTTCCAGTTTCACTTTTTACATCCACTAGTACGTAACTTCTACTCTACCTAGCTGCTTGGCCATGGTATCTTATTATATATCCTAACCGAAGTTATTCGAAGCGTGAGATCCTTGCTCAGTTGCACTGGTTCAAGTTCTAATACGTGATTGACATAAGAAGTGTACTCTTGAAGTTGAGATGTGTTACATGGTGCAAATTTGGAAGATATAGGGTAGAGTTACCTGATATGCCACTGGCCTAATTCTCTTCAGAATCCGACAAATCCGTCCTTGCTATTATCCTAGGTCCCAAAACACTTTTGGTTTCAATACCTTCATCTTGACTCACTCACTGATTCCAACTTGTTGAAGTAACCTTCTCAAGTTCAGGACTTCCTTGGTTCATGTAATTCTTTTGTCGGCTTTTCATAGTAAGATTGTTAACTCTAATTTACGTAGCTCTTCTCTGCTGTCTCGGCTTTTAAATTCAGGAACTAAAGTATTTGATGCTCTAGTTTTTATCAATACATTAGTATTTAGCGCTCTGTGAAGCTTTATCTTCTCCTCTAGTCCTCGACAATCTAATACAAAACCGATGATTACTCTTCCTTATTTCGATGTAGAATCTTCTATGGTTGCAGCATTCTGAATAGTTTCTGATGGTCCTCATTTACTTTCTCATGCTTCAACACACCATTACATGCATTGCCACTTTATTTTTTATTTTTGATAACCCAAAAACATCCTCTTTTATTCATGTTACGTCTTGTCAGCTTCACGATAACTTCGAAAATCTTTTCTCGTAAGTTTCGGACAGTAATTTCTCGTCTCAACTTCCGATTTAGACACGTAACTCCTTCTCGGTATCTTCTTGATTCAACAGGTTTCAATACTTTTAGTAGCTCCTTATCACTATTATTTAGCTCCCTAAACCCTAATCCCTTGACCCTACGATCTCTATTTCGGCATTTGCATTAGGCATATAAATATCTTTTTAATTCTTCTTTGTTTACCGAACTTCGATATCTTTAGCAGCTCCTTATTGTCTCGCTATGCGTCTCGCATCTCGTCGATACCATGTTGTAAACTGGTAATGGACTTAGTCTGACATTTTCACTCTACACTCTCATTCTCCAACTTAGAACTTCAACTCATCTAACATTTCCTCCTTTGAAATTAACGCCCAAGAATCCCTTATAAACTTCTTGCTTAGGGCGTCTACTACAACCTCATGATGTCATATCAGCACGCTTCTTAAGTCCTCCAATAATGCATCATAGTAATTTCTTAAATGGTCTAGTAGGCTTAAGTGATACAAGCATTGGCATAAAGATCAATCTTCTTTCCATAGCTTGAAGGCTTCCAGCGTATCCTGGTATTTCATTCACACAGTGCACCTCATTGCATCTATTTAGTCACCAGCGATACGATCAGTGAGGATTAAGGTTTTGAATTCCCTTGTAATATCGCTGGTTTACTTTCATGTTCCAAAGTCTTACTCTAAATGATTGACACTCTAATAATTGCATCTAAGAGTTATGCGTGACACAAAATCCAATAGGAGTTTATTTTTCAAAGAAAAGTTATGTTCAAAGGAACTAGCACGAACGGTGTTCACAAGAATTCAAAAGAAAGTCTTACATACAGTTAACCGGAATTGTACAGAACTAATGGGATGCACAAGAAGAGAAACCTAGTTGCATTTTAGGAAAGAACCTCGAATTAAAGCTTAAATAGAAGGAATAAGGCATATCGGATTGTATAGGTTCTAGTTGGCTTGAAAGGAATACAAGTTTACACAAGGGGGCAATTTCACGCACTGTACGAGTAAGGAATAAAATCGGAAGAACAATGAGTTGGGCTTTTACAGAAGAAGGTTCAAGATAGGACTTTCAGTGGAGGCTATAAAAGAAAGGTTAGATTAAGTCGTGAAGATTAGTTGGCATGCTCTCGAAAAGAAACACTTAGTTGGATGATCTTCTCTTCCAGTACTCTCTTTAACTCGGTCTTGAACTCTACTGATTCTAATAATGTCTTTACTTGTGGTGCTATCAACACTGATCCGATTTTGACACTACGTCTATGACAAACTCACGCTCTCTCTAAGGTGGAAATTATGGTACATCTTTAAGAACGGTCTTGGAAACTCTTTCGTATAGGAATTCGGTCTCACCTCTACTTGTCTCTCGATCAATTAACAACTAAAGGTTGAACTCGCTCTATTCCTTTTCCTTAAAATCTTAACGTCACTGGATTTCAAACGGTAACTCCGCATAGCTCTCAATGGTTCCAAGTCCTTAGGTATAATTCACCCAGCTTCCATTTCGTCATTCTGATTCTTATCTTCCAAGAACCTAGCCTCTCATCTAAGTTAGCTAAGTATCGCTCCATCTCAACATCTAGTAGTCTTTAACTAACCATCGGCTCGGACTCCACAATCATCAAAACTTGTCATGCTTCACAAATGGTTCATACATATATTAATGACACGCAAGGTGGTTAAAAACTCAACTGCAAGCTTATGGTTACCTCGAGTCTGAAGATCGGATTCGACTGCATCCCGGCGTTTCTTGTGTGGACAGTCTCAAGCTATATCCCCGACATCCCGCACTTGCAACATACGCCTAGTCCGGCTCTATGCGGCTCATTCGGAGTAGTCTCTCCATATCCTTCCTGTAATATTGCTGACTTCATAGAGTAACGTTCTGTGAATTGACTTTTCATAACCAGTTCAGGGAAATTCGTTAACCTTTACAGACTCACGCAGTTGAAGATGTCTCTTTTAAGCCCTTTCTCATACTGAACACACTTCCACGCCTCATAGTCGGCTGGGTTTTCTTGACAAACTCTTGAGAGATGACACAAGTTATCGAATTTATGGGTATAGTCAGCAACGGACATATTTTCCTGCTTCAGTTGCATTAACTCCAATTCTTTTGTGATGTGAATCGCATGTAAGAAATATTTCCTGTAAAATTCCGTCTTGAATTTACTCCAAGGGATATCTGTTAACTCCATTTGCAAGATGTGATATAACTCCTGCCACCATTCCTGGGCATCTCCCTCCGACATGTAAGTTACTATTTCCACCGATCAGCCTCTAACGCATTGGCATTTCTGTTAAACCGGGGTAGACCACTCTTGAGGAAATCAGTAAGGGTCATGAACCTATAGTATTGACCTATGTTGCTCGTACCAGCACCGAAGCTTCCATCTCGGGGTCCTTGCATTGGTTCGGTACTAGGATTTTCCTTCCAGTTACCTCGCTCGGATCTGCGAGTCGACATTTGGTCCATGTTCACACCAAACAATTGATATTAAGGTGATCAGTCTCAATATCTCAAGTTTAGTGCTTAAGAGTACCAAACGCATGCTCACGAACATGTATGCTACACATATCAGTTAGATATCCTAATAGCACATAGACACATACACAGAGAATGCACAATAGCATATTCAGTCCGTCCTCAGGCTCAATAGGAACGAACTACTATGATACCATAATGTAACACCCTACCATACTTAATATAATAACTAGGAGCCTTAAAAAACGGGTAAAACAAAATCGCAAAATAAAAAAAGGCAACGCTTAGGAAAGGATTACTTCGCTTCCCAGGATCCAGACGCCTGGCGAGGAGCCTCTCGACCTGCATCTGAAAAACAATAATATAATATGGAATGAGAACCAGAGGTTCTCTGCATGGTAAAAGTGCCACGCGTATAATACATAAGGTCCTGAGAATGCCATAGGCAACCCTAGAACTCCATTATATAATTATCCAACTTAATTACTAAACAGAAGCAATAACAGGGGTAGGTATTCTAAATCTACCTAACTTAATCAATTTCAATCCTAATCTAACACCAAATCATTTCTCCTTTTCCTCCATCCCTCCATCATCCACAATGCAACAGAAACAAGCAACCAAACAAGTTCACGCACAAGTAATGAGCAGATAGTACAAATAGCAAGTATAACAGGTAGGAGGTGATATAAATCAATTAGGTAAACCCAGAAAATGCATAGCAATCAAAACAAACAAATGCATGCCTGTCCTATGGCTGATGGAGCCCATTTGTCGGTTATCCAGCCAACCCGACAAGTCTGAAAACCTTAGACTGTCCCCCGTCGCGCATCCCCAAGAGTCTATGCATAGAGTTCACATTCAATCATCATATAAATCACTCAATGGGGGCTATCCATACCCGGGAATTTATACGTGCCCGGTTACCCTTACGACGTAGGGTCAACAGAGTATCGAGATTCAACCTGAAACACGTGGTGGCGAGCCACGGTTTTTACCCAAGGAAACTTGTATCTCAGATATCATCATTCATAAGCCATTTCATAGTCATAATCATTATTTAATCATTCATCAAGCCATGGCATGTCAACTCCTTTTATTAACAACCTCCCTTTCACATTTTTCATCATCATTCCCTTATAATTCATCACGTTTACCCTTTCCGGATCCTGACTAAACCATTTATCAAATTCTTCTCAACCTTTTTAATATCGAATAATCTTAAAATCAACCCAACTCTAACATTCAATCAATCACATAACACGAAGATTAATCTTTGACTTCTCAGACCCATGATTATCACTAAAACATCCTCGATACTGTATTTTCTTTTCTGTTTTTAATAAAACAAATGAAATCGGAATTGGAAAAACTTTATATCCAGACGTTCATCTCGGAATAAGATTTATAACAAACCAAAAACCACAATTTTTTTATTTAACTAGCCTTAAAAATAGAGGAAAAACGCTAACTGCTCTGCAGTGCTTAGAAACCAGAAAACAGCAGCAGCATACAATATCTAAAAGTTCATATAAAATTCAAATTAAATCCAATAGCCTTAAAAATAAAAATGGTTCAACTTAACATATCCATGTTTCTTTTCCAATTGTTTTCAGGTGAAAAACATTTTTAATGAAGGAGTTATGTAACTTGGAAGTTGAGTAACTTTCTCCAGAATTCTATTTTAAAAGCCAATGAACATGTTCTCTTCCAAGTCTCATAACTCACTTATTAAAACAAGGACAGCCCTGAAATTTAAATCACAACTGCTAAACATAATTAATTTTCACCTCCAATTGGTTGCACCTGAATATCCATCCATAATCAGAAGTTATAAGCTCTCAAATTTGCTAATCTAAGAAAACAGAATCTGGCTTTTATTGTATAACGCTCGTATTTCAAAAATTCATATCTTTAAAACCACAAGTCCAACCATTCTGAGATTTTACGATGCTAAAATAATAGGCCTAAAGCTTTATTTAAAATTGATTTCATTTCAAATTTCATTTTGAAACATTCGCAACAGAGCCAACAAGTTACTGCTGTTCTAAAAATTATGCAGTAAAAATCAGATTCCACGACTACAATTTGAAAATTCACCATAAATCATATATTTAACGAAAAGATCCCAAATTCTCCAATTCAGTTCCAAATATTCCGAGGTTTAACCAGGACTTAGTTCCATGAAATTCTGATCATCACAGAATTAGTTACAATATATGCAATACCACTACAACACAATTCTACATCCTTATTAACAAACACCAACCATAATCCATCATGAATAAATACAAGAACATACCAGTAATAACTTCCATACCTCATAATTCCAATATATATCCACCAAAAAATCTATTCCAACAGCATTACAAGGCTAATCATTAAATACAACAAACAATTCAACTTATCCTATAGTTCCTCTAACCTAAGTTTTCACAACACCGTAAATATTAAACGTGCGAAACTTAAACCATGCCTTAGCCGATCACTTAGTTCACCCAAGATAGCCTCACAACTCAAAATTACAGCCCCTCCAAGCTTAATCAGACAGCCCCAAAATAAGCATTGGTCACCAACAAACCTTCAAGTAAGCTCAATTCAATTCCAATGTATAAACACCCACTTAACCTACACCTAATACATATATATGTTCCAATTCAGTTTTTCATTACCAATGCAAGATTGAGCTAGGGTTAGGGTGTTCTTACCATACCCATATGCTCAATAGCTTGAGCCCACAAGTTTCGGAAGCTAACTTGAACCTAGAACACAAAAATTTGGACAAGATTTACCGTAGGTTTTCAAGTTTACCAAAGAAAGAGGGGTAGAGGTTCTGAACCTAATAGAAAGCTTACCAGTAAAATTGTTCGGATAAAAAGGTAGAGCTCGACGTGCTGAGCGCGTGGCCGCGAACGGTGCGACGATCGAAGCCCGGACGGAGGAGTTATGGTGGATCAAAGGTTGTGAGGGTTGAGAGCTCCTCCTCCCTTCCTCAATTCTGTTTGTGTTTGCTGCATGCAATAGGGAAGGAGAGCTGCTATTTTGTTTAAATGTTTGAGTCCAGTTGGATCCACGGGCCCGGTTTGGGCCCCGATTCAATCAGTTCGGCCTTTCCGGTCCAACTTTGGGCCAAATTATCAAAATTGGTATCAAAATTTTTGTTTTGACGAGCTCTATCCCCTTTTGATATCAGTTTTGCATATTTAATTTTTCTAATTAAAATTTGATTTATTGACTAATTATTTACCGATTTTAGCGGGGTTTACAAGGTGCCTCTCGACCTGCATCTGAAAAACACAACATAGTATGGGGTGAGAACCGGAGGTTCTCAGCATGGTAAAGGTTCCACGCATATAAGATATAAGGTTCTGAAAATGCCAGAGGCAATTCTAGAATGCTGACACTCATATATAAAGCTTAAGAAACTAAAAATAGAAGCCATAAGTGGGTGGTCATCTAAAGGTTCTCAAACCTAATTAAACTTAACCTGTACACTAAACTTCTCCACCTTTCCTCTATTCCTCCGTCTCCTATGAGTTGCACAGACAAACAAGCAAAATAAGGCAAATACAAGTAGTTCACAAGTAATACGGATAACAATTATAACAAATAGCAGATTATAATCACGTAGGCAATCCTATATAGTTCACAAGCAAGCAAATCAGACAATATGCACATGATGTATGCCTGTCCTACGACTGATGAGTCTCATCTGTCAGTTATCAAGCCAACCCGACAAGTCTAGATGCTAAACCCTGGACTGTCTCCCATCGCGCATCCCCATGAGTCCATGCATAGCTTTTTCTCTTTTCATTTATAATTCATATATTCATATATATAATTTTACTCAATGGATTTACCATTCCCGGGAATTTATACGTGCCCGGTCACCCTTACCACGTAGGGTCAATAGAGTATCGAGTTTCAACCTGAAATGCGTGGTGGTAAGTTACGGTACTTTACTCAGGGAAACTCGTATCTCAGATAACATTGAATGCATAAGCCTCATAAGTATTTATAATTATCCACATTACACCTTACCAATCATCATTAAAGCTTCACATAACATTCTATACTTCATCCTCAATATCAAACCACAACCAACTCCTAGCTTAATTCACAATTATTCTCAAGGTACTAAACAATTTAACATACACATGCATTCAATTCCTATCTTATGGTCATCTAGCCTAAGTTTTTACAGAACATTATATATTAAATACGTAAAACCTAAATCATACCTTGACCGATTTTCACGTATTACCCAAGGCAATTTACCAAAGCCAAACACAGCTCCACAAGTCTAAAATCATCAAGGTAAAGACATTAAACCTCTACCAAGCCTCCAGTATATATAATCAAACTCCAATATACATATCCACAAACCTAATTCACATATATCACACACATATACCCAAATTCAATACCCAATATACCAATCCAAGAAATTAGTTAGAGTTCTAGTATCCTCACCATACCCAAGCGTCATATAAGCAAGAGTGAATGTTTTTTTCAAACTAATCGGGTCCTATAACATCAAAGAAGCAAAATCTCATCACCATTTTAATAAATTTCGAAAATAAAAAGGGGTAGAAAAATTGAGGTGATAGAGTGGCTTACCTATAAAATTGTTTTAATGGTTTTGTAGAGCTCAACGCGGTGGTCGTGTAGCCGCAAACGGTGCGGCGATCAGAACTCGGAGTGGGGAGATATGGTAGTTTGATCACAAGGTTAGGGTTTTTGTTTTCTTCCCCCCTTTTCAAAAGGTTTGTAGCGTGAATGAAGAGGAATGAGAAAAAGAAACTGGGTTTTGGTTAAGTATGGCTGGGCTGAATTGGGCCTTGGGCCCATTTCGAGTTTGATTTGTCCGGTTCGACTCGTTCGGTCCAATTTTACGCTAAATTTTTTGAAATTGGTTTGAAATTCTTATTTTAATTAACTCTATCCTATTTTATTTATTATAAAAATTTTATACAATTAATTAAATTTAAAGTTTAACAATTTTAATATTAAAAATAATAAAATTAATGAGTAATAATTTTACTTATTTTTAAAGTATAACAATTAGTAGTAGAATCCTATCTTTTGAAAGAATTTTCATTAAATAATATTAGTAGTAGAATTTGTAGATTTTTCTTTTATGATTTATGAGTAAAATTTTTAAATTCTCTTATGTTAAAACTGATTTGATCAAATACAATCTAACATGTTGAATTGTCTTTTTTATTATCAAACCAAAAAGTATACGAAGAATTATTTTTGTTAAAATCTACTTAAAACTATTTTATATTATTCTAGAATCATATTCACTATTGGAATCAAAATAATATTACCAACCATTACCTGTTGAAACTTATAAAGATAATTTATTTATTCTTAAGTTGAAGTTGCTGTATTTAACCCAGAAATGATTTTAAATTTTTTTAATAGTGTAAACACCTATTGAAACTGCTAAATATAAGATAAATACAAAATATATTGTCACAACGATAAAAAAATTTATTGGTCTAAAATAATTTACAATAATTTTTCTATTTTAAGATAGATAATAAAAGTTTTAATAAGAGAAGATATAATACAATTTATACTTATTCTTTATGCATAAGCACCATTGTATATAATTACTCATGATCCCTACAAAAAAGGAAGGTAAGCCAAAAAGACGAATAAGAAGACGCACAACAGCTTTTATCGATGTTATTTTATCACGTAATTCCTTAAATTAGAAATGAAATTGAGCACGTAAGGAATATAATTTAAACATTAAGAATACATAAGGCTTGTTTAATTTGAGAGAGTTTTTAAGAAAATATCTTTTTTCTAGTTATTCTTTTTCAAATAAAAGATATTTCAAAAAAGTAAAAGTAATTTTATATTTGGATATCTTATGTAAAGAGATTTTTTTTATCTATTAATTATGTTTGAATACAATAATATAAAAAAGATATTTATTATGTGAAAAATATTTTTTATTTTTATTTTTTTAAAAAAGATATTTTGTTTTGAAATTTTTCTAGTGCTTTTTGTAGCTTCTAAAAAAGATATATATTTTTTTACTTTTCTAATGCTTTTAATTTTATTATTAAAAAGTATTAATCACTTAAAAAAAAATATTTTTTGATAAAAAAACTTAACAATTTAATGACATCCAAACAAGTTCTTAATAAATAAATCAATTCGTATGGTATAAAAATAATAAAATTTAAGATAAAAATTTATTAAAACTTAAATAAATAGGAGCAAAATAAAAAATAGAAGAAATAGATATTTCATAGTTTATAAAAAAAATTAAAGAGTAGAAATAATGTATTATATGAGAGAAAAACAAGTTTTATCAAATAAAAGAGCCATGATAAAAAAATTAGATTCTCTTATAATATATATGACTTTATATAGTGAATACATTTTGAATTATGGAATTAGGTAAAATAAAAAAAAGAAAAGAATGAAATTATATTTTTTAACAAATTAAAAAAATATTTAGTATCATATAATTAATGGTAGACATATAACTATATATTAAAAATAAATTATAAGAAAATATAAATAGAAATATTAGATTTGATATTAAAATATAAAATATAAAATATAAAATAATAAATAAAAAATTAAAATTTAAAATTAAAATATTTAAGATTAAGAAAGGATTTGAAGATGAACTTTTGATAAACAA
>NC_029781.3:98848700-98853429 GCF_000817695.3 Arachis duranensis
ATATAATAGTAGTTAAAAGGAATTTATACCGAGGAGCCTGTGAAGAAAAGTTTAAAACAAGAATCGTAACGCTCACATAAACAGAAAACTTGCGTGTGAAGAAATCTAAAGTTAACAAGCATAGGATAACAGAAACTAGGAATAGGGAACCAAAAGGTACATAATAACAAGCTCCTAACTCAGTCTGCGAAGTTAAGACTAGCCGGAGAATATTTACATACATATATACACCGCCCAAAATCTGAAATACCTAAACAAAATCCTAGTTCTCCATAATCCTCTAGGAGGAGCAAAATAAACAAGTATATAAGAAGGGAATTTATATATACACATATCAAAGATCAAAAGAAACCTCAAAAGAAACCACTTCGTTGCAGAAGCTCCAGACGCCTAGCAAGGTGCCTCTCGACCTGCATCTGAAAAACAACAACACAGTATAGAATGAGAACCAGAAGTTCTTAGCATGGTAAAGGTGCCACACATATAAGATATAAGGTCTTTGAAATGTCAGAGACAATCCTAAAACACCGACACTCAGATTATAAATCTTAAGGGACTAAAAACAGAAGCTATAAATAGGTGGTCTAAGGTTCTCAACCTAACCAAACTTAACCTGCACACTAATCTTTTACACCTTTCTCCATTCCTCCGTCTCCTATGGGTTGCACAGACAAACAAGCAAACAAAGCAAACACAAGTAGTTCACAAGTAATACAGATAACAATTATAACAAATAGCAGATTATAATCACGTAGGCAATCCCATATAGTTCACAAGCGAGCAAATCATACAATATGCACATGATGTATACCTGCCCTATGGCTGTTAATATCAACTGTCAGTTACATAGTCAGCCCGACATGTCTTCAAGCTCAACACTCACCATGGGGAGAATTCCCAAGCTGACATGGGGGAGAGAACACCCCAAGCTCAATAACATCCATTGGAAGAATCTCAAGCTGACATGGGGAGAAGAGACAACACCCCAAGCTCAAAGATTAACCATGGAAAGAATTCCAAGCTGACATGGAGGAAAATAACACCCCAAGCTCAATAATAACCACAGAAAAAATTCCGACTAACATGGAAAAGACAGCACCCCAAGCTCAAATTATTCAATCGTTTCTTACAATTTATCATTTTCAATCTCATAGTGATTCATATCTCATCTCATCATTCTCAATTATTTAACATCATTAAGAGTCTCACACATCATTATCAATGTCACTTTACTCTCTTAATTACCTCATATACCATTTTCATCATCTTTATCGATCAAATACCATCTTCTCTAATCACTTATTACCTTTAAAAAGAATCTTTCTTCACCTTTAAGTTACCAAAATTTCATAACTTCATCCTATGACTAGGCTTACTAACAATATTTAGGCTAAAGGAATAAAAATAGAAGTCTAGAGGTTCGAGTTTGAGTTTTAAAACACAAAATCTATTTTTGCTGAAACAGAGGCCACGCGTACGCATGGGTATGAAAAATTCTTACTCGCGTACGCAAGCCTCATGCTCGCATACGCGTGAATCCCAACCCGAAAGGTTGGTCGTGTTGCGAGCAGCTGGACGCGTACGCAAATCCTAGGTCACGCGTATGCTGGGCGTACGTTTTTCCAAAAATTTGCTAAGTCTGAAAAAACTACAGAATTTGACTTTCGAACCCTAAACTTTCGACGCGCATAACTCTTTTGTTTTAAAATATTTTTCATCCGTTCTTTGAACAGCGTAAACTTCATGAACCCAATTTTTATTTGAAAGAAGTTTAAAACACTTTGGGAGTCTGGAAGTCAAGTTATGTCTCGCCGAAATTTGGCCAAAAACCAATTTTTCACAAACCTCAAACCATAAAATTTTTATCAAAACAAAATTCTCTTTCATAACTCCAAGGTTCTACACAATATTACATAACTCAATTCACCTTTTCCACATTCTCATTCTTTCCAAAACATTCAACACATCATTCAACTACTCAAAACCAATAAATCCATATCCAAAGCAATCATGAGATATCAATGAAACAACAATAACAATTTCATATTCACAAATCCTCACTAAATCACCATCAACCACAATGTCTTATCATATCTCAATTCATCAATATCATGCATCAATTTCTCAAATATCTCAATAAAATCATAATCCACCTATCTTAGACATATACATTCATGTCATCAAGTCAATAATCATTAACTCAACACTCATCCAACAAACACCAAATCTATATCACAATTTTTAATCAAGGTTACTAAACATCAAACACACTCATACGTTCCAACCTATTCTATGGTCATCTAACCTAAGTTTTCACAGAACATTATGTATTAAATACATGAAATCTAAACCATACCTTGGCCGATTTCCACGTATAATCTGAGACACCACCAAAAGGCTCTAAACACAGCCCCAAGGATCCAAAGTTTCCAAAGCAATATATATATATATATATACAAATTTCAATACCCAAAACTCACATAATCAAGAGTTTGACTAGGGTTGAAGATCCTTACCGTATATGTGCTTCAATTAAGGCAAAACCTACCAATTTCTCAAGTCAATTTGATCCTAAAATATCAAATTAACCAAAATCTCAATACTCCAAAATCTTAACATTTTTGAACTGAAGAAGAGGAAATAGGAGCTGAGAATGTGATTTCCTCACCTTGAAAGATACCGGGTTTTGTAGAGCTCGTCACTGCGGACGCGTGGCAGCAAATAATGTGATGATTGGAAGTTCGGATCAAAAGTTATCTTGATTTAAAGATCAAGCTAGGGTTTGAGAATCTCCTTCCTTCTCCCTTTTCATTGTGTAGCGTGAAAGTGATGAAGAAGAAAGGTAATGAGTTGAAGCTAATGTTTTAAATATATTGGGCCGGGCCTTGGGCCCAATACGGATCCAGTTTACCCGATTCAATTCGTTCAATTTAATTTTGGGCCAAATTCTTTAAAATTGATGTCAAAATTTTTGTTTTAATTTTCTTTATCTCATTAAACTATAAAAATTCAATTTTCTGATTGCTTGATTAATAATTAATATTAGTTAATTATTTACTAATTACTCAAATTTTACAAATATGCTATGTAAAAATTATAACACTTTTAAAAATCATTAATCAAAATGCATAAGGAAAAAAAATAATACAAATTAAAACAAAATCAATTTATTTATTTTAGTAAAATCAAATAATAAATATAATAGATTGATTATAATTAATGTGTTCAAACAAAATATTAAGTAATTTGATATTTGTTTCAATCAAATTGATTAAATAATTAATTTTAACACTAAAAAATTATTAATCAAAATAAATAAGATAAAATAATAAATGTAACATAAAACAAAATCAATTTATTTATTCCAGTCAAATCAAATAAATGATTAATTAACACATCTAAATAAATCAAATAAAATAAATCAAGAAATATTTTTTAGAAGGGTTAAGTACGATTTTGGTTCCTAAGGTAGGGGTTGAAAATTTTTTTTTATCCCCAACCTTTTTTTTGCTTACAAAATCATCCTAAAGTTTAACTTAGTTTAAAATCGTCCTTCAGACCAAAATACGTTTCCCCTTCTTCCCCAAAATCAACAAGAAGCAGAAGTAGAATCAGAAGTAGAAGCAGAAGCAGAAGCAAAAGCAGAAACCGAAGTAAATGCAACAACAAGAAAACAATGTAATAAAAATTAAAAAAAGTAACCAGAAGCAGAAGATCAACAACAACAACATTGGATAATGAAATTAGAAAAATAACAACAACAAAAGAAACAAAAGCAGAACCAACCAGAAGCATCAACAAATCCACAAATAAAAAAATTTAACAATATAATTAATAGAAGAAACAGAAGAATTGGAACCCCAAAAAGCACAGCGGCGAGTGACCAGCGAGGAGGACGAGGAGCAACGATGACCAGCGAGGAGCAACGACGACGGGCGACCGAGCGAGGAAGAGGAGCAAAAACAGCGAGCAGCGCGCAACGTTCACACTCGCATAGCTGCTGGCGTCGACGTCAAGCGAGGAAGAGGAACGGCGAGATCTGGCGGCGAGATCCAGCGGCGAGGACCGAACGACGAGCAGCAGCGGCGGTGATGAGGAACAACGGCAGCAGATTCCCTTCCTCCTCCTCTTTCCCACCTTCCCTTTCCCCTCTTCTTCCCTTAGCAACCCCCGCCTCGTGTGATTCCCTTCCCCCTTCTCTGTTTAAAAAATTAAAAAATTAAAATTTTGGTAAAAAAGACGGTTTTAAAATTAAGTTAAACCTTAGAGACGATTTTGTAAGCAAAAAAAGGTTGGGATGAAAAAAATTTTCAGCTCCTACTTAGAAACCAAAATCGTATTTAACCCCTTTTTAAAACATACCACGTCAGCTATACTATTAATTGAAGAAATTCGATTTTAATAATATATAATAAATAATAGATGACACTGTATGTACATAGTTGTCAGAATCGAAAATGTGATCAAATTGGTCATATTGTTGGTTTATTAGTTTAGTAGTTCAACCAATTGGACAAAGTTGAATTGATTAACCTAGTTATTATTAAGTAATTATATAAAATTTTAATATTTTTTCCCAATAAATATTTTTAAATTTTAATAACTAATCGATTATTCATATTTATTATATTGTTATATACAATGTGCAATTATTGAAAAAATAACTTTAATAAATATCATATAATAATAAAAAATTATGTTATAATTAATAAAGATATTTGTTATTTTT
>NC_029781.3:98853553-98854538 GCF_000817695.3 Arachis duranensis
TTAAAATTTTAAAATTTATTTTATGGTTAAATTTATTTTTAATTTGATTTTCTGAACAAAGATATTATAATTTTTAAAAAATATATTTTAAAAATTAACTTTTATAAAAAAAATTCAAAAACTAAAACACTTTATCAAACTAAATCATACTTTTCTTTCATATATTTTTTTAAAGTAAAATATTATTTTGGTTAAGATTTTTTTTAATTAAAATCATTCTCATTTTTTAAAAAATATTTGCGAGTAATTGAGTTTGTTTCTATTGGCGTTTTTTTTTCGGGCCTGCTACACAAACAAGCCTACAAGCATACAAGTTGGCCCAGCCCAAACAGAAATCACGCGCATGAAGAGAGATAAGATGGCGCGTGAAAATCACGCGCTCAACATTCGAACGGTTACGTATGGCAGACTCTTCCACTTCTTCCACTTCTTCCATTTCTCAAGGCGCTTTCAAAACAACGAAACCCTCCCATTTTTGAGCGAAAATCAAGTTTCAAAATATAGAAATCGTAGTTCGAAAATTGCATCAAAACACCATCAACCTCTCTGTGAAGAATCTGAAGAAAAAACAAACCAACAATACTCAACGTAAGTCCATTAAAATACTGTATATTTTACTTTTCTTCTACGTCATTCTTCTAGGGTTTATTATTACTCTTGCTTCTTTGTTACACTGTTCTAAGTTATACGTCGTTCTTCTAAGTTCTACGTCGTTCTACGTTGTTATTCTAAGTTCTCCTGCTATTTTTGTTGATTTTTGGGGGTTTATTCCATAGATTCGGGGGTGTAAACTGCTTAACCTTGTAATGTGGCTTGATATTGAAGCATGGTTGAGTGATATCTGACTGATATCTATATGGATGTATCTGAATAATATCTATGGGTGTATCTCACTGTAATTAATGGGTGTATCTTGTTGATATCTTTGGGTGTATTTGACTCATCTATATGGGTGTATCTTACTGTTATCAATGGGTGTATCTTA
>NC_029781.3:98854824-98855769 GCF_000817695.3 Arachis duranensis
AGGAGAAGAAGGCGATTGTGAGGGATCTTGGATTCGGTGGGTTGATGCACATCCCACCACTGAGGGTGGATCACCAACTCTTAAGGGAGCTGGCAAACAACTTCAAACTTGGGGAGAACAGACTGAAGATAGGATATGGTTCTTTCCAAATAACCCCAAAAAAATAGGTGATGCGCTTGGCATCAATGCAACAGGTAATTAGCTCAAAATTATAGGTGTATATTAAGTTGTTGCTTGGGTGTATATTAACCTGATGGTTGGGTGTATTTGAACCGACTTGGATGCTTTCTTGTCTTCCTTTTTGTAGGAGATCTATTTCCTGAGAAAGTTGACTATAAGAAACTTTCTGATGATGACAAAATAATTTATAGAAGATTCCAGGGTAAGACCCTCAAAAGTCTTACCGATGAAATGATGGAAATCGGCGTTGGCAACAAAGAGGAACGCCTGATGTTCAAGAGGATATTCATCCTCTACATACAGATGGCGTTCCTTTTGCCAACGACGATAAACAAAATATCGCCCGTGCACCTGGCCCCAATTTTTAAGATGGACGGCATATCGGAAAGAAACTGGGGGGGGCATGTTTTGACCTTCATGGTCAAGGGCATCACAGACTATCAAGAGAAGAAGAAGAAGGCAATCAATGGCTGCCTCTTCGCCCTGATGATAATCTACTTTCACCTTTCAAAAAACAAACGCAAGAACAGGGTTGAAAGACCACCAAAGCCATGGATTGCCAACTGGACTAAGGAGCAGTTGGTGGAAAGAATGAATGCAGAAAGAGAGGAAATTTTGGTGAGTAATCATAATAAGTTGGTATATTTTATTTACCCGAATGGTGCTAACTAAAATATCTCATGTTTCAGGGGATTGTGAAGATGGCAGAGACAAGAGAAAAAATGAAAAAAAAGAAAAAAAGAAAAAAAACAAGAAATAAAAAAA
>NC_029781.3:98856774-98858204 GCF_000817695.3 Arachis duranensis
GGGAAGTGATGATCCTTCCTCTCAAGGACGCACAGAACAGAGTAGTGTAAACCAGCCGTCTCAGAGCATGTAATTTCTCTTTCAAATAACCGTTACTTTTGTTCTTCTAATAACTTCTGTATATATTTTTTTTAGAAAAAAAAGCCCTTTATTATTTTATTCAAGAAAACAAGGCAGCAAAAAAAGCAAAAACTGCAATTATGTAAGTTCTCAAAAAACAAAGCCCGTCTTCTTTTTGAATTGTTCGGGTGTATTTTTTGATCTTCTTTGGGTGTATTTTAGGTTGACTCCGACTGATTCGAATATGATGGTTGTTAGGGAACAAACGCCGTCGGAAGCGCTTGCAATGTGAGTTTTCCAAGAATATTTCAACCTTATAACCTTATTATTTTCAAATACGTTGTTAACCTTTCATTTTTATTCTTGTTTAGAGTCCCGATCCAGTTTTTTGTGCCGGCATCCCAACAAACAACCACTGACGCAGATTTCGAACCAACCCCTATGCTACAGATTGAAGGGGCTAGAGAAACGTAAGAAAATAGTATTGGGTGTATATTTATTTAGGGTTTGGGTGTATATTTGCTAACAGTTTGGGTGTATATTCTTCCTGATTAATTTTGTGTAACTGTGCAGCACTCCTGAAACCCCCAAACAACTTCAAGAAACAACACCCAATCTTCCCCCAGCTCCAACAAAAATGTAAGTTCATTAGACTAAAATCAATCTTTGCTTATCATCCGTATATTCTTATTCTTACTCTTATTCTTATACATAATGACGCAGTCATCCAGACGCAGAGGACGCTGCTGCCCTGTTGATGATGGCAAGGACAGCAAGCTATATTCCTAAAACAGATCCGGGGATGCCATCATTCAGCCTCGGATTGATAGATTCAAGCCAGGAGGGGGCGTCAACGCAGGAGACAGAAAGGGAAAAATCTCCAGAAACTGCAACTATGCTAGAACAATTAAACAGTTTGGTCCAAAAATTAGCAAGCAGTGCGGCAAAGGGAAAAGACGAAAGTCCACAAATTCAGAGGGAGACTGGGGGAGAAAGTTCTGCAAAGTTGGAAACTCCTGGGGGAATAAATCAAATTCCGGATGATATGAAACAAAAGTGCTACATCTGGGGGACGAGACTGAAGGAAGATGCAAAAGGCGATACTGACGAGTATGAGGAGATATGCACTCTGATTGGCCAAGGAGAATACATTTTGATGAGAACGCACCTTGCATCCCTCCAGGCAAAAAGTGATATAGATCTCAGGTAATTTTAGACTAACATTAATGTTTTTACACCAAAGTCAACTGCAATGTTTACTAATATAAAATTGATTTCGGCATATATTTCTAGATTGTATCTGCCATCAGCCTCATCCTAAACCAGAAAAATGAAAAGAGGTTTCAGGAACAAATATACTGTCTCCCCCC
>NC_029781.3:98859249-98860866 GCF_000817695.3 Arachis duranensis
CATATATAAACGTAAATTATAAACTGTTACACCCAATGCAAGTCTAATAATACACCCGAGGTTGAATAAAATATACACCCAACTGTCTGTGCTGTATTGAAAATGAATGAATTACATGTACTAAAATATGAAAAAAAACATCAACTGAAATATATCGCCCATAACCTGTGAATTTTTACAGCTTTTGTTCTATATGTATCTATATATGTGTCTATATGTAAATTGTCAATTAACAAAAATACACCCAAAAGAAACAGAGCTTTTACACCCATACTCCCCAGAACTATACACCCAAAGAGTTATCCCCTGCTGCTGGTACCCTGAACTGATAATTTATAACTTGTCCCTGATATTGGCTGCAATTTGAATGCGCTGCTGATGCAGCATCAAACAGGTTTATCTGAATATAACACTCCCGCATTAGCTAAACTATTAACTAGAAAAATAAACTCAATCGCCACAAATTTAAAGAACATTACATTTACCTCGCTTAAAACTTTCGTCTTCTTCTTCTTTGTGACATTTGCAATCTGTTTCTCGAGCTTTGAACCTAGCCTGTTTTTTGGACGTCCTCTTGTTCGAATCCTTGGCGGGCTTTGAAGCTCGTTAACGGATTCCAAGTTGGCGTCTTCGTGGGATAAAGAAGATGTCCCCTTCCTTTTGGCTTTTAATGCTTCCATCTCAGCCATGACGTTATCGTACACACGGTGCAGAATTGCAGTCAGCTCCTCCGATTCGGAGGCAAATTCGCAAATATTTTGCGAACGAAAAACCAATTGGTCGAACCTCTTGCTTCTTGGCTCCATTAGTGGCTCTTCGTGGCTGCTCTTGATGTGTGTGTGTCGCCTCTTTACCTTCTTGCTCCATCGTTCCAGTATGTATCTAGGGGACACTTGGCTTACTTGTTCGAAGCTTAACACGCTTAGTGCATGACGGCACAGTATCTCTCTCGACTCGAATAATAAGCATTGGCATTTTACCTCGGCTGCAACTGAGTCGTAGGTAACCGCGAACTTGTCGAATATTGAGCTGGAAACTTGTTCTCTGACTTCGTATACTGAATAGCCTAGAGCGGAATTCTTTAATCTGGTGATGCAATTCGCCTTTCCTCTGAATTGGGCTTGGACTTCCCTAAACTTTGCGTGGGTGTACGCATCTTGAAACTGAGCTTCGATGGAGGATTTGGTTGCACACGGTATGACCGTATGAAAATCTGCAGCATCTGATTCTCTCTTTGCTTGCTCCCTGCTTCCGAGGCAATTATCGTACTGTTTGACGAACTGAATGAGCGAGCTGTTCCGGGTGATGTACTTGTTAAAAAATGAATGCATGCTCTCGCTCCTTTGTGTGCTTCTCATCCCTGCCCAGAAGTGGTGGTCCAGATAGATAGGAACCCATATGTGACGGTCTTCATACAGATCTGCATAATACACCCAAACACACACAGTAAAATACACCCGAGAGACAGTACAATTTACACCTCTGCTGCAGAATTTAAAAACACATTACCTGAGAGCCACTTGTTGTCCGCAAGACCAAAATTCACCAGAAAATCGTTCCAATTCCTATCGAATGAGTCTTTGCTGTGAGAGTTCCAAACAACATGGCTCATTTCTT
>NC_029781.3:98861320-98891463 GCF_000817695.3 Arachis duranensis
ATAAAATTTAACTCGCGGTGACCCCCGGCAGCCGCAACAAATGATTGGTAGGTTTTGCTTGGTCTGATACCGGCCTCGTCGTTATTCTCTATCGTACGACGAATGGCCATGCTTAGTTCCCTGTGCTGTTTGAGCATCTCTGCTTTGCTTGGACAGCAGGGGTGTGAATGATCCAGCACAACCTTTGAAATGATCCAAGAACCGACATCCTTCAATGTGTGTATATAAATTCTTGCAGGACAGTTTAAACCGGCTATCGGATTGGTCTTCTCGACAAAAACTAAAAACATACCCAATCATTTCTGATATAATACACCTGAACAACAACAACTCAATTAAAAATAACAAAAAACCAGTAAAGTGTATATACACCCACACTTATAGCTAAAATACACCCAAAGAAGAATTGATCTACACCAGAGCGTCTGCTATAAATTCCAGGTAATTAAACAATGTTCAGCAATTTTTAAACTACACAATGCTATACAAATTACTGAAAATTAAACCTCAGGAACTTCGTTAGATTCAAATTCATAATCCACATCGCCTGGATTCAGCACACAATCTGAGCTTGAAGGATCCATTATCTTCAAAACGAGTTCAAACTTTGATTTCAGAAAACAACAAATCAAAAGAGAAAACGAAGCTCGAGTTGCAGAGAGAGAAAAAGATAACGTAAACGAAGAACATACCAATGAGAAAAGAAGAGGAAAAGATCGATGGAGAAGAATGAGGGAAGACGCGCGAGAAGAAGAACAACCAAATCTCAAAATAACGAAAACGAATACGGAAACAAATATTTTAAATTTGGAAGTTAGATATACGCGGGATATTATATAGCGCGTGTAATCAACGTACGTGGAGGAGCGCGTATTTTAAATTTATTGTTTAATAAACTTGTAAAGCATACAAGCCCTAATGGCTTGTATGCAGAGATTTTCCGTAAAAAAAATAATGAAACAGTTGATAACGAGTATTGTAATAAAAAGGAAAAATATTAAAATATAAAATAATATATAAAAAATAAAGACAATATTTATAAAAAAAAATATTATACGTGAATAGAAATTAAACACTTATAAAATTGAGATGAATAAAAAAAATTTCCATTAAAAAAACCGTCTTGTGCTCTTTGAGAGGTATATTAAAAACTATTTTAGAAAAAAATGTAGAATGAACAAATTATATACTCTAGAATAAAATCAACTTACACAATAAATATGGAATATACTTCTATTACTATCAATGTTAATAAATGACGAATTTAAAAGGATAACAAAATATTATTAATGTCAATTAAATTATATTGATCCATTAGTCTTCAAGGTAATTATCCTATTAATATTCATCCAATTAAATTCGCAACAAATTAATACTTAATCTACTGAATTAGGAGATATTGTAAAAAATTCAAAAAATTTAAATATTCCTTTATCATTCTCACGCCTTAGGAAATCCCATCTACCCCATTCCTCTAGCCAATTTTTTAATTTTTATCCATCTAAATCACTTAAACAATTTGACAAGAGATCTTCTTTATCTTATGTCATCTCTGCAGTATTATGTACACATGTCGCTTAGAATGTGACTAAAAACAATCTGTAAAATCTATACAGATTTAAATATGTACCTTATAATTTATCTTATTATAATATTTTTAAATTTAAAAATTATTTATCAAACACAATTATTATTATTTATATTTGTTAAAAATTATTTTTAATTTGATCTATTAAATATAGATACGGTAAGTTTTAAAAAATTACATTTTAAAAGTTAATTTTTATAAATTATTTTAAGGGCAATTTACCTAAATAAATAGAATGACAAAATCCTTTACCTAAATGTACAAAACTGATTGTTGTTACGTGCATGTGCAAAAACGTACTCTATGTAATCCGTGGCAACCCACCACGGTTTACGAAACGTACATAAACCGTGGCAGGTCACAACGGTTTAGGTGCAAAAAATATTGAGTGTAAACCGTGGTAAATCACCACGGTTTACGAAGGATGGATGGCATGCATAAACCGTGGTAAGTCACCACGGTTTATGAAGAAAGTGGCTTACACATAAAACCTGGTAACCCACCGCGGTTGATGTGTGTAGCTATATAAGTAATATTGTCTAAATTTTTGTTAACAAGGTAATTATTTAATATAGATTTTTTGATAGTACTACTATATACATTTTTTCACAAAAATCCTGTAGGTAAATATTTTGTTAGTACACTTTGTATCATGTTACATTAAAAATAATAAAAAAATTAATAATAAGGTATTAAACATATATATAGGATAACATGTTACCAAAAATAGTATAAAGGATATAACAATATAATATAAGCTATAGCATGATCACAAAAAAATAATATGGGCATGAGTAATGGCAGAAAAATACAAAATCAAGAGTACAGAACTAAGAAAAATCCTAAAATGTAAATCTCCATCTGTAAAGTAAAAATAAAAAAATAAAATAATAATCTCAATCCGAGACCATATAAAAAAAATAGTATATAGTAATACATAGCAATATATATGGCATATATTGTACTATTAGTAATTATAATGAACAATAGTTATAATAAGCACCAAAGAATTATGATCTATAACTTGAGCCTGAACTTGCAGCTACTGCTCTTGATTCTAATGGAGTTATTAGCATTAAGATTATCCACAACAATCCAGCACCTAACCCTGAAGGTGATCTTGAATAGCTTCAACTTTCCAAACTTAATTCTCACCGGTTGCTTGGCCTTCAACCGAAGAGGAACACTTCCACTTTGCTGCAGTTGTTGCTTGAATAGCCAATGGAGGGTGAGGATCGCTTGTACCGACTAAATGGCGTCGCTCACGTGGCAGGATATATCGACGAAATGTGAGGCGTTTATTATGTGTAAGTTACTTATATAGCTACACACACATAAACCGCGGTGGGTTACCGGGTTTTATGTGTAAGCCACTTTCCTCATAAACCGTGGTGACTTACCACGGTTTATGCATGCCATCTATCCTTCGTAAATCGTGATGACTTACCACGGTTTATACTCAATATTTTTTGCCCCTAAACCGTTATGACCTGCCACGGTTTATGCACGTTTCGTAAACCGTGGTGGGTTGCCACGGATTACATAGAGTACGTTTTTGCACATGTACGTAACAACAATCAGTTTTGCACATTTAGGTAAAGGATTCTGCCATTCTATTTATTTAAGTAAATTGCCCTTATTTTAAATACTAAAAACTATATTTTATCAAACTAAGTTATGCTTTTCTTTCATATACTTTTTTTTAAGGTAAAATATCATTTTGGTTAAATTTTTTCTTAAAATTAAAAGCATTCTCATTTTTAAAAAATATTTGCAAGTAATTGAATTTGTTTAGTTATCCAGTTATTGGCATTGTTCTTTTTTTTTGTAGTTAAGTTGATTGTCTTACTCAGATTTATGTGGTTAATTCTCTATACTATCATAACTGTTATGAAGGTCTAATGATTCATTTGAATTAGATAATGTTATATTGTCACTGTCATGACTTGGGTCTCTTTACTATTGAGAAATAATCTTCTTAGAGTGTCATTAGCAATTGTTCTTGTTAAGAGCTTTTTAACGTAGGTTACTACAATTTTTTTTGAAAGTCAAAACAAACTCAATACATTCGCTGGAGCATACAAACAAATAATAGATTCGAAGTAATTCCTATGTTATCTCCGACATAGCCATCAACTAATTTTACACCATTCTTTGGAGCTATAAAATGAACCATCTTTTACGCTCATCTTTTTTCATAGGCATCGTCCTCCAACTCTCAAAATGTTCTCTTATGGACCCCAGGATGCACTAGACCCGACCCAAATGGGCGATCTATGCGCACCATACCTGCCAAGCAAACTCACACGTAACAAACAAGTGTTGGATAGTTTCAACTTCCTTGTTGCACATCATACAAACATTATCATTCTGAGCAATGATGCCAAATCTACTCAAGCGATCATTTGTATTAACTCGACCTACTAGTACAAACCAATTAAACAACTCAACTTTAGGGGGTACCAGTCCTTTCCAGATACCATTGGTGAACTTGTAGCTAAGGATGTCATCTGTCAGAGTCTGTTCCTGCAAAGCCTGCACAAATGAGTTAGTAGTATAAACGCCTTTTTTTTTGTCAAACTTTCACACCACTCTATCTTATACACTTGCTATCAATCTCACAGTGTGCAAGATATCAAGCATTTGATTCAAGCTGTCGATCTCCCATTGGCGGAGTTCTCTCCTCCATTGGAAGTTCTACACCCACTCTATTCCATCCCAAAACGCACAGTCTCCAATTACGAATCATTTGTTATTTGAAACTAAGAAAAGCTTCGAAAAGGAGTCTTTCAACTTCTCCGACTGTAGCCATGTATCCTTCCAAAATCTGGTTGATCTATCATCACCTACTTCCATAGCAAGTCCATCAATCATCTTCTGTCTAACAATTTGCTCTTTTATTTGTAGGTTACATATATCTTTTCATGGGCCCCCTTTTGCTGGTAAAGCTTGAGTAGACAGTAACTGACTAGGGTTCAGATTATTGCAGGAGCACGCAATTTTCTTCCACATTAGACAATCTTTCTTAGAAAATCTCCACCACCACTTGAACAATAAGGCGGTGTTATAAACCATCGCATCTCCCACACCTAGCCCTTCTAGTTTCTTCGGTGCCTGTATCATCTCCCACTTTACAAGAGCCAACCCAGGTCTTCCATCCTCCTTCCCCCAAAAGAACCTCCGCTGTAGTAAAATTAATTTTTTTGCCACTGCAGTTGGCATTTTATACAAGCTGAGATAAAAAATAGGTAGACTATTGATAACTGACTTGATGAGAACCAACTTTCCTGCTTTACTGAGAATCTTTGCTTTCCACAAACTAAGTTTCTCCTCCACCTTGTGCATTACCGGCTTCCATATTTTTACCAGTCTTGGGTTTGCTCCAAGATTAATACCCAGATACTTCACCGGTAGAGTTGCCACCCGGCACTCTGATAGTCCGCACATCCGATCCACCCACTCCTGACTGCAATTACCGGTATCAAGTTGGACTTTTCAAAATTAATACTCAATCCGGACATCACTTCAAAACACCGCAATAGTCTCTTGTAATTTCTCATTGTTTCCTCATCTGGTGGACAGAACAATATAGTGTCATCAGCAAATTGCAGGTGTGATAACTATATATTATCCCTACCGACTAAAACTGGAGCTATTCTCCTATTTCTAACCGCCTCTCCAATCATTCTATTCAACACATCTACAACAAGAACGAACAGAAACGGTGATAAAGGATCGCCTTGCCGTAGCCCCCTTTCCATCTTGAACGGTTTCGAAGATGACTCGTTAACCATTATGGAGATAGATGCTGACCTGATACACTATGTAATCCATGTCTTCCATCTTCTATCGAACTCCATCTTTTTTAGCACAATATCAATAAAGTTCCACTTGATTCTGTTATAGACTTTTTAGAAGTCCAATTTAATTATTGCTAACGCCCTTCTTTTCTACTACATTTTTTTTATATAAATATTTCTTTTTAGTGGATCAAACTTCTTGACTCCTTTTGGGTTGGACTAAATTTACTATTAGATTTTGTTGTGAGATTAATTTTAAGATGAAGCTACTCAAGTGTGGGTTAAAAATAGACAATTCTAAATTTTTTCTTTGTCATTAAGTTATCCTCTAAGACCATCTACTCTTTACTTTTTGGATATTGGTTCTTCTTCTTTGTTAAAAACAAGTTCATAGACTCTATGTTCATAATATACATGAACAACTTGCTTGTTCTTTTGAGCATGAAAATATATTTTCATAATCAGTTTATCATGTGTAATAATTTGGAGGCCACCCTTCAAAGATCTATTAGAAGCCAACCACTATCATTAAGTCAGTTTGTCATAAGCAATAGCCAATATACTTGTGATAGTTTGAATATGAGAAAATATGTATATCTACATCGCTTTCAGATCATTCAAAAATTTGTCCATTTTTGTAAAACATATTTCCATCTTACTTTATGGTAATTGATCCTCCATAATAATATATGATAGTAATGAGAGGAACATTTATCTATAAATAAAAAAATAAATGATTAAACTCAGTATCTTTAACATTATCAACAAGTAAAATATAAACCTCTTTATTCAACAGTAAGGTTATGTTTGTTTCTGAGAACAAGACAGGACAAGACACTAAAAATAAGACATGACAAAACACTGATAGACAGAGACACAAAATTTTGTGTTCTTGTATTCGATTTGACGATAAATTTATCTAATTTTTTCATTCAAAAAATTTGAGATAAAAAATATAATAATAAAAATATAATTATAAAAATTAATAAGAATAATGAAAGAAAAAATAAAAAATAAGTTGTGTCATTTATTAGTGTCTTTGTGTCTTTTCTGTCAGGATGGACACGAAATACACTAATTCAGTGTCTCTTGACATATTGTCTTTGTTCATATTTTCTCTGCTAAACACGATTTTATGTCTTTGTGTCCATGTCTCAATGTCCTAAACAAACGCACCCTAAATGCATTCAACTCTAAACGACATTTTCATTAACACATCAAAATCAAATTCTAAAAATATTGAAACAAGAATCAACTATAACAAACCACCCATAATCAAAGAAATATTTTTACTTTAGCCACTAAAAAATTTAGTTCCATCAAACCCTAGCACAAAGTGCAGAACAATGATATGCATACCCACATAATAAACCACAAATAATCCTATTTAACTACTTAAAAAAAATAAATTAACAAGATTAATAAAAAACCAAAGCATCTCCTATGACTAGACAAATCCTTTTTGCTTACCTTAGAAAAAATTTTCTTTGAACACACACTCTCAAATAACAAAGCCGACGGTGGAGATCAGTCCTTTTTGAAGGGAGTCGCTCCAACGAAGGATTTGTAACTTTGTATGTGTTTTGAAAGGGAGAGAAAAGGTTGGATTAACATTAAGGGGTTTTATGTAAGCCAATAAAACGACGTCGTAACTTGGGATACCACTAATACTCCTTCCACAAGCTCCAGCATAGGGCAATAGCTATGGCTTCTTCGTCTTCAACTCCACAACTCTTCGACCTCGTAATCCTTGGAGCATCAGGCTTCACAGGCAAGCACGTCCTCAAACAAGCCCTCAAATTCCTCAAAGCCCCATCCTCCCCGCTCAGCTCCATAGCCTTAGCGGGCCGAAGCCCATCTAACCTCTCCCGGGCCCTCCAATGGGCTTCCGGGCCCAACTCCCCGCCCACCGACATCGTGCGACTACCTGGACATCACCGGCGAGGCGGAGTTCATGGAGCGGATGGAGGCGAGGTACCACGAGAGTGCCATGGAGTCTGGGTCACTGGTGGTGTGCGCGTGCGGGTTTGACTCGGTGCCGGCTGAGTTGGGAGTGCTGTTCAACTCGGTACAGTGGGTTGGTGAGAGCTCGCCGTACAGGGTGGTTGGTTACCTTACCGCGGATTCGGAGAGGAGAATCGTTGGGAACTTCGGAACCTTCGAATCTGCTGTTCTTGCGGTGGAGAGTGTTAAGGATTTGGAGGACTTGAGACGGTCCAGGCCCGCGAGAACCAGGCCCGCGGTAAGAGAATCTAACATCTCATATGTTCAAAGTTTGTTAAGACGCAATTCTGATGTTTCCATTAACACGTCTATTATCATGGAATAGTCCTCATTCCTTAAATGGCAGACAAATCTCTTCAATTGAAACTAAGTTAAACTGATTATCAGTATTTTTGTTGTGCTTACTTTCTTGAGCTTTATATTTTTTGGATTCAATGTTGATGTTATAAACTTGTTGCTTTTGCATGGTTGCAGATTCCTGGACCACCTCCTAAAGGAGCACTAATAGAACACCAGAAGAAAATTGGCCTCTGGGGAGTAGTGCTACCATCAGCGGATTCAACCCTCGTCGGACGAACATTTTCAACTCTAACTGAAAACCCTTACGGTCTCCCTGGGAGAAATGAGAGTGCTGATATGGTTGAGAAAAGGAAAGCCTTCTGGTCATCTGTGAAGCCTACTCATTTCGAAGTAAAACTCGGCTCAAAACATTTATTGAGCATTTTTGTGTATATTACCATTGGAATTTTCATTGGCCTTTTAGGAAAAACATCATTCGGAAGATGGCTTCTTTTGAAATATCCTTCTGTATTTACATTCGGTGGGTTCAGTAAGAATGGTCCGTCCAAAGAGGAGGTGGAAAGCGCCTCGTTCAAGATGTGGTTTGTTGGACATGGATATAGCAAGAAGAATGTTGCCACAGAGAGAAACAGAAAACCTGACATGGAAATCATAACAAGAGTAATGGGACCTGAAATGGGTTATGTAACCACCCCAATAATTCTCATTCAGTGTGCACTCGTTCTTCTAAGCCAACGAGACAACCTACCAAAGGGAGGAGTTTACACCCCAGGGATTGTGTTTGGTGCAACTGATCTTAGGGATAGACTTCAACAAAATGGATTGTCATTTGATGTTATCACGAAAAGCAAACTTTCTTCTTGATTCATAATAGTAATATCCTTTTTGGTTGGAAAAGAATACTGGATGGATCAGAAAACTGAATTGTAGCAGACTGAGTTATTCACGTTTATATCTGGGGTGAGTTCTGTTTCGATCCTACTATTGCACTTATTTGTGAGACTGACTGAATCTTTGTGGAGCTGTTTGAATTTTTCTTTTGGCTACTGCTGGGTGTCTTAGAACTGTAGAACATTTGCTCAAAATTAGTTTTTCTAATTTATGTAGCCGCCATAAGGTGGAATAAGGCTTTGTTGTCTTGGTCTGAAAACTAGTTTTTGTCGATATGTAAAGATGAAGAAGGCTAAATCTTTGTGATTTGTAGTCTATGACAATATTTGGTGTATTTGGTTGGAACAGCAGAGTCACAGACTTTAGCTTTGTGACATTTTCTTCTCTTTGTTGTAAAACTTTTTTTTTCCCCTAAAGTGATTTCCCCCTCTAATATGTTGAAAAATTGAAGAGCTTTACCAATTTTTTGTTCTGATATCTTCCTCTTGGATTTTTTTTTTTTTTAAACAAAAGAGCTCAACACACTAAGGTGCAAACAACACAACTAAACAGGCAACTCCAAGAAAGTACCAAAAACCAAAAGAAAGAAAGTTCGCATGTCATCTCCGACATAACTATCAACAACACTAGGACCGGGCACCTCTCCACTCGTCGCAGCTAAGCATGGTCATGTGGATGATGTATTTTATGCCTCTGCTTTGATTCTGAAATATCCTCCTATTCCTTTCCAACTAAATGTGCCAAATGATCGCACAGAAGTATCTCAAACGCTGCTTTCAATCCTCTTTCCTATGCGGCTCATCCATCCAACTTAGGAAATGGTCCTTCATCAATCCCGAAAAAGACCAGAGCCGGCCAAACACAAATAACCATACACTCCACACCTGCCAAGTAAAATCACAGCCAAGAAACAAGTGATGGACCTGTTCAACATCCTTAGAGTATAATACACAACTCTTATCATCTTGGCTAATAATTCCGAACTGACTGAGTCGTTCCTTGGTATTCACCCTGCCTACCAGGACAAATCAAGCAAACAGCTCCACTCTTGGAGGAACCAAACCTTTCCAGATGGACTTCGTAAAAGTGTAGCTGGTTACATCTTCTGGTAGCATTCCTTCTTGTAGCACCTGCACAAAGGAGTTAGTTGAAAAAATATCAAGTTTATCATATTTCCACACAACTCTATCCTCTCCATTATTCACTAGCCTGACCGGTCTCAACACCTCATATAACTAACTTAGAAGGTCTAACTCCCACTGAAAAAGTTCTTGCCTCCATTGGAAGTTCCAAACCCACTCTAACCCATCCCAAAACCCATAATCCCCAATAGCCGAACCACATTAGTTTGAAACAGAGAAGAGCCTGGGAAACCAATCTTTCAAGGATCCACAATGTAACTAAACATCCTCCTAAAACCGAGTCTGTCCTCCATCACCAAGCTCCATAGCCAGGCCTGTAATCATCTTATTCCTTGTATGTTGCTCCTTAATTTGTAGATGACAAATATCCTTCCATGGGCCTCCTCTAAAAGGCAGCACTTGAGTGGACAGTAACACATCCGGCCTCAAATCATTGCAAGAACAGACCACCTTCTTCCACAACGGGTCCACAACGGGTACTCTTCCTTAGCAAAACGCCACCACCACTTAAACAACAGTGCAGTGTTTCTAATCATAGCATCTCTAATTCCCAACCCACCTAACTTCTTAGGGCCTGCACCAACTCCCATCTCACCAATGCCATATCATTCCTCCCATCATCTTTACTCCATAGAAATCTTCTCTGTAAAGAAATCAACTTTTTAGCAATTGCCTGCAGTATCTTATATAAGCTCAAATAATACACTGACAAGCTGTTCAAGACTAATTTAATGAGCACCAAACTTTCCCGCTTTGCTTAGCACTTTGGCTTTCTAAAAGTTTAGTTTCTCTTCCACCTTGTCGATGAAAGGCTTCCAAGTGTTAACCAACCTCGAATTAGCTCCTAAGGGGACTCCAAGATATTTAACAGGGAGAATATCTTCCTTACAACCCCACAGCCTACACATACTTTATACCCACTGCTCTTCACAATTGATTTGAATCAAATTGGACTTTTCGAAGTTGATATTGAACCTTGACATCAACTCAAACCATCGCAGCAGCCACTTGTAATTCTTAATCTTTGTTTTCTTCTTTTCTTTATTACTTGTAGTGGTAGAGATGTAATTAAGGCATAACTCGCTTCGAAATGTTTTTGGTTTTTCACATTGGCACATTTTCTTTTTCCCTCTCTGTACATGCTTAGAGTTAGAGATCGAGAATTGGAGATTTACAAAGGTATTCTGACCGAAAAATAAAAAAGAACCAATGATTTCTTGTGTACACTATTTTTTTTGAGTGTGAAACAATCTCTTTATGATTATTTTATATTTTATCAATTATTTTTAATATTAAAAGTGAAAGATAAACACAAAAATAATACGTACATATTTTTCAAAAATAAAAAAGTGAACAAAGTGCAACTCTAAAAATTTTATTAGAGCAAAGTTTCATTGATTATTAGACAACTATTTTTAGTTATTTGATTCGTACGTATCAATCAACCATAACTGTCAATGACTAATTCTTAATCTTATTGTCGTCATGTATTGGTGAGTAAAAAAATTGATCATGAAACTGACTATATAAGTGTATATACACTGGCCCTAAAGATGGAATTTGAAACATGATGCTTAAGTAATTTATTATTAATATTTTGATTTTTTTTTTCAAAGTTATTTTGTACTCCAAAGAATATATGTTTCTTGTTGGCACTATCTTAACAAAATTCTTGCTATTATGTATTAGCGGAAAATTTGAGAAAAATAGGTAATTAATATATTATACCCACTAAAAAAACATGTTAGACAGAAAACTCAATCCACTCTAACCAAATATTATCTAAACGTTTGAGATACCAAACACACACTACAACTTGTAGTTTGAAGCTCTATGCTGCCATTATACGAAGAAGCTCATTGAAACGATAAAGATTCAATTTCCTACAAATAGGATACACCTAAAACTTGTATGAAATAAGATACATCATATTAATCAATCTGGCCACCTTACACTATCGGAAATTTATGAAAGTTGAATATTTATTTACCTAGTCGATCAACATTTCCCCATTTGTTGTCTGAATCGTGTCCTTGGTGCTCTGTATGCTTATACCTTCACTACGTTTCTTCATTTCCTGGGACTTGACAAACTCCTCTATTCTTGCTTTGAGTTCAGTGTCAGGAATCAGCATGTCGGCGGTAAGATGGGATCGGTTGAATGGGTCCGACTGCACACAAAAAACCAAATATAAAAAGCATAAACCGAGAACCTGTAATTTGATAAGAACATCAATAATGAGAACAAGAGGCTTCGTACGCTATCACTAAGAAGGTGCCTCTGTATGACAGGTCGATCAACTACAATTCTTGAAGAAGGTAAGATGACAGGATCCTTCATTAAAGTGTACTGCAAAATAATAATGAAGCTTCTTTAACCCTAGTTATCATAGCACTTAAAATAGTAATTCTTTGTTAATCAAAGTTTTAGAAACGTTACTTGAATTGGATCAAGGAATTCATCTGGAATTTCTCCCAAGGTAGCTTCAGTATCCATGGCTTCAGAAGCTGCAACTTTTGCCTTAGCACCGAGTTGAATGAATTCTTGTATGATTCTCCCATCCTCACCTATTCTATGAAGAACCTCTGCTGCAGCACTAAACAACTGCAGTGAATTCTTAGTCAGATTGCACGGCTTTTGGTAATGTGGAACAAAGATAATTTTTGAAGAACAGTCTGCTAGATATTAGAAGTCTCATGAAACTTACCTGATCATTGTATGATCGACCATCCTTGGAGATGGCAGCTGGGAATATGGAATTTGAATCACCTCTTGCCAGGTGAACATATACGTGCACAATCTTCAAATGAATAATTTAAAGTTTAGCCGTTTACTTTTCTATTACAATCACAATTTTGATACAACATAATGTGTTTGATAATTTCTTTTTTCAGAAGAGTTAACTCCAACCTGTTTAAGCAAATGCTTTGGACGAAATTCATATTTCTCAGGATCTTTCAGACTAAGAGATTTTCTTTGGGGACCCACTAGTTGCAGCAGAAAGTAATTGAGCATACTAGCCACTCTTTCAACCTTTGAAAGATAAAAGAGGAGGAATGAGAATTAAGCTGACAATAGCAAATATATTATCTAGCCACTAAAACTGTTTCAGGAGACAAAAAGATGAATAACAGAAAAAGGTCGAAAGGAGAGAATACCATCTCTGGAAGTAGGAATGGAGCAGTAATCTGCTCTGATGTAAACGCAAGCATACTCACATCTTCATTTGCCAACTTCATATCTATCCGAATAATCTACAACATTCTCCAATATTATAAGTTCCATTAGGTAGTACATTTTTATTTGTAAATTATTTTTGAAAAAAAGGAAAAAGGAAGATATCAATTAGCCCGAAATGTATGACAGACATTTTCTTGAGAATGGAATAACCGTGTCCTCTCCTGCCTCTCTTGAAGTGGCCGTCGTTCCCATTCAGCTGTATTTGACATTTCAGCCTCCAACTCTTTTAGCTCAAGAATTTTGTTCAGACTTTCATCAAGAAGATAAATACTATCATTAATCAGGAAGTTTAAGAAATTCAGATAAACACCCTTTTCCTCTTCCTTAGCAATCTGAAAGAAGATTAAATTCAGGGGGGAAAAATGAGAAACATTGGTGTATGAATTGAGATTAAGAATTGATGAAAAGAATCCCTCAAAATGTGTCTCATCAACTACCTGTCTCCAAGCATTACGATGACTAGGGACCTGCCATAGGTATTCAAGGAGTTCGGCTATATTATGGCGGATATTAAATTTGTCATAGAACTGCAGTGAACAAGGGACAAGTGAGAAACTTGGCCAGGCATTCTTGTACTTAACAGCACGGAAAAATCAATTGTTTCAATTTATGGTGGCGCTTGGAGTGTTATATAATTTATGTATATCATTATATCAACAAGTGTTTTGTATAGGAAACAGTTTGAAATTAAATTCATAAGGTTCCCCCCTGATACTGCCAATACCATATTTAGGATTACATTTGCAAACAGTTAGCTATTCAAATATCAACCTAACAAGATAGCCTTGAATCAAAATGCAGACTGACCTGCGTGTGAGACCCGGTGAACTCAATGTCAACATAGAGTTTTAGAAGATTCCTCACAAGATACTCCAGAGACAGTTGGTGGCCTTCAAATAAAGTAGCTGTGGCAGATGAACCGCTGTGAAAAGGGAATAGGGAACACATTGCCTATTATTAGCTTTATGAAGTCAAGCAAATACTTAGCAATATGAAAATATTAGTAACAACCTAGATTTCTAACTCTACACAACACAGACACCAAATTACCTCCTACGGGGCATCCAACAGTTCAAGACTTCGACCATCTTTGCTCTTAAATATGGGTTTTTGATGAACTCAGGGCTAGCCATAAACATAATTATGAAGTTCATAAACTCATCCTGCAGAATCCAGAAAAGATACATTATCATGCATAAGTAAAAGTAGTTGGGAGACAAATGATTAATCTCAGAAAAAGCACTTGGAGATGGAGTATACCAGCACAACTCCATCCAAGGCCTTGGGAATCCGGGAAGCAAATATTAGAAGTTCCATGGCATCTTCTACAAAATGCTCAGGCATAGTTGCAAATTCCATTGGGCAAGTCGATTGTAGAGGCATCTTAAATCCACCAACCAAGCTAACCAACCAAACAATCATCAAACGGTAGAAGGATAGTGCATTCTGAATAAGCGTGTTATCCTGAGGAAATAAAATTGAGATGAATATATTGAATCTTTTAAGCTAAAAGGACTTTAACAACTTGTAAGAAAATAATATAATGAGTCGTTAAGCAAGGGTTTCGTACTCATTAGCAATAATACATATTTTCTTCCATTTTCCATGCTATTGTCAGAACCAATAATAAATCCCTATGTTGGATCAAGTTATCAATCATCCATGATTTTGACACACATGGGAGTAGTGATAGAAAAGTTTGTAAAATACACTGATTGCACCAAGGAATAGATCAGGTCATAGCGTAATAATAATTATCCAATTTAAATCATTAATGCAATCATAATTCATAAGTGGATGTATATAATTAGTCCGCATACAATGTAATTTATATTAAAGCAATTCAAAAAAAATTCCCTAAAGTTCTTGGATCCATTATCAAGTATTACATCTAGAACTAGAAAGCTATTCAACATTATGAAATAACTGAAACACCTAGGAAGAAGAAGAAGAGAGAGGCAGGAACCAGGAAGCAGAGGAGCAACTTATTTCATTTTGGTATATATTACTTGTAATTCTATTTACAAAGATAAGAAACATGTAACAAATGGAGAAAAAAATAAGATTTACCCGCAATATTTGAGCTTCATAACAAAGCTTTTCCTGTGAGTACGATTCCAATTCTTTCTCAAGTCTAGTTATATCCAATTGCAATTGGGGGGTGGGAGATTGCTCTTGCATAGCTTTTAGTGTTGAAAGAGCATCTTCACATCTAGAAATATCCTGGAAAGAATATGACTCCTGACTTCAGATTTTACAAACTTGGATGTAATCATTCAAAGGTTTACAGTTCAAAGCAAATAAGAAATAGGGGAATATTTAATATTTAAAGTTAAAAGAGTCCATAAAACAATAGTAATTCCCCAACATGTGTTACCTGAACTAAGTGTTTGAAATCAGAAAATGCTTTTAAAAGGCCCAAGTTGAGCACTCTTGCAGTCATAAAGAAGCATTCACAAATGAAATGATATTCCGTCTTTTCACCATGTCCAGAAATTTCATTTGAAAGCTCACCAGCATTACTACCAGAACTACTTGCTTCTTGAGATTGCTCCAAGCGTTTCTGGCCATCATTATTTTGATTGTTTCCATTAGCCCGTTTATTGCTATTAAGCCATTCAGTAACTTCTTCCGATGATGCATGTAGAGCAGTCAACCCACTAAATAGGATTATACCAAGTTATTTAAAGAGGGTGACATGAAACTTCCACAAGGAACTTAGCATTTACTATATATGAGCCTCACCTTAGCTTCAAACGGTTGGAGTAGTGTACATATTTTGGATCAATTTTATTCCTTTTGGTTAAATTTGCATCTAAAAATGGCTCACAAAGATGAAGCATGACAGCACTGAGATTTACAAACATGCCTGAACTTGCACAAGTTATAGGGTCAACCTGTTTTTCAAAGGAATAAAAAAGGCATAAGTATTCTCACAATACATAAAAACATAAATTAAGGAAGAAATTTACCTGTATATGAGCCCTGGATGCATTTATATTGATCACCTCGGCAAGATACTCAAGTACACTATCACGAGTATCTTTACTCTTAAGGAGAATGAAGAGAACTTCATAGAGGCCATCATACAAATTATTCATGACAGTTTTGATAGTCGAGAATGAAGATAATAAATCTGCTGGTCGTCGAGTTGATGCATCAGAAAAGCACTGTTGTCTGGATTTTAAAGGAGGTTAAAAGAAATTGTTAAAATATACGAACTCAATTCAATACCCCACCTGAAAACTGAAAGAGATCCAAACTATGGTACTTGGAATAAATAGATAGACTTCAAAATGAAAGATAATATAGTGAAACCTAGAGTATGACTGAAAATAAAGATCAACACCTAACAGATTGGAAGCGACAAGTGAGTAGGGGGCTGCGTAACACTTTGGCATTGTGTTTACTGAACATCTTGGTCTTTTCTCAACGGGGATATACATGTTCATAAATCTAATCCACCAAGCACTACTAAAAGGTTACTTATTACTTAGTAAACATTCTATCAGTTGTCTTCTCCAAATAGTTGAACTGTCAAAACTAGTTAGTGCTACTCTCCATTGTTTTCTAACTATGAGAAAAGCAAGCCTACAACATAATCCCCTAGGCTGCGTTTGTTTTTGTTCCCTACTGAACTTAGAAAGATACGAAAAACACACAAACAAGAATCAAGTCTCACCCAACGTCAGGCTGGCTCCTGAAAAAGGTTTGATCAGGAAGAGCACTAATGTGAAAGAAGGGACCCAAAATGCTGGTCATCTCAATGGCACGGCCATTCATATAAACCCCTTTGGGAATCCACCACTCATGGCTCACAAGTGACTTTGCACCAACAGGGAATCTCACCAAGAACAACAAAGCCCTCAAAGAGTCCTGAAAGTTCCCAAGAGCAGAAACCTTCATCACACTTCCTCTCAGCTCCTCATACAGTCCTTTCAAGATTGGGTCCAGGCTGTCAAAATCCGAGTCCCTAAAGAACTCCTCAAGAAACCCCGGTGGACTCTTTGGCCCTCCGCCACCACTGCTACCTCCGAACGCGTCGATGCCACCGCCAACCTCCGCGAATATCAGCGGCAGCAGAGGCGACGCGGTTCCCGAACCGGAACTTTGATTCCGGTTCTGAAACAGCTCCGGATTGCCGAGGTGAATCCTGCAGTATGAGACGCACAGTTTCTTGGCCTGTTTCACCACCGCCTCCATCTCCGACCTGAGGGTTTTGTCCTTCATGTTGGCGATTTTCTTTGCCTCCTCATGCGCGCGGTGGTAGCAACCGGTGAGGTACTGGAACGGGGATTCTCCGACGCCGGGAAAGTCGCCGGATAGTCGATCAATGAGGACTCGCTCCATCAAATCGCGCGAGAGGCGGAGGTCCTTGCCTTCGCTAAGAATCTCCGCCGCTGTGAGCTCCAAATAGACGTTTCTGGAATCGGCGTTAGTCGCGGCGGAATCGGTGATCGACACGAGAAAGATTTTGCGGATGATTATGTCCTCCACTTCCTGTGGAGTCCTCTGAGGTTTTGCGGCAGCCATGGTCGATCGAATTTGAGTTTGAGTTCAAGAGTTTTCTTCGATAAAATTGGAAAAAAGAGATGGGAGAGGGTTTTTATTTTCTCGAGAAACAAACGAAAAATAAGAGAGAGAGAGAGAGAGAGAGAGAGAGAGAGAGAGAGATTATTCAGAATGAGGGAAGTGAATGAGATTAAGTGAAAGTGAGAAGGGAAGAGGTTAGCAACTTAGCATGGTTTTGGAGAAAGGAACCTTCGTGTCCGGGGAATGCTGTTGCTGAGTTCAATCAAATTGGGATTGTTTTGAGCTTAAGCTTAAAAACACTTCTTAAATGTTAATAAAACATTATCGAGAAAAAAATTCAGTTTAGTCTCTGAACATTCGAGTTTTAATTTATGAATCCTCTTAGGAATCAATACAATATTTGTACAATGTATATAATGGATTATTTATTGAATTAATCTCTACGTATAAATGATTTTGTTATATAAATCTTACAAGTCTTCTAATTGATATTACGCTCAAACGCGCCTTTAACAGATTTTTAATTTTTGAAAAAATTCTGTTTCTTTTTTCGAATTTCTTAACTTCTCTTTCTCCTTCTTCATTTACGTGTTTTTCTCTCTATTCTCTTTCTTCGTTATTCTCGATTTCCATTATTTTTTGACATCAAGCTCTGAAATCGTTTTTGAAGTGTTTCATCTTCATCGTCGTATTTCTCGTTGTTTTTCTTTTGATTTTGCAACATTATGTATTCTTTCCTTGTTTGTTTGATTTTTTCCTCTAAAAAAAATATGAGAATATGAAATAAGAAAATGAAGCAGCAGAAGATGAGGAGGAGAAAGATGAAGAGTTCTGAATTATACATAAGGTATACTTCAATGAATTTTGAGTGTATTTCTTAAATCTTTTGGGTGTATTTCTATAATCCTTTAGGTGTATTTCTATAACCGTTTGGGTGAATTTCTGTAATCGTTTTGGTGTATTTTTGTAATCCTTTGGGTGTATTTCTGAAGTTCCATTATCTTTAAAACGATTTCAAAGCTTGATTTCAGAAACCATGAAAATAAAAAAAAAACGAAGCAATAATACCAGTGATAAACGCGGGTAAAACAACGAATGAAAAGGCGAAGAGAGTAACACACGAAGGAGATAGAACAAATTTGGCAAGAAACTCATTTTCATGGAAGAAGAAGAAGAGTCGTTCATAATGCATAGTGAGTAGCGCGCTTTGGAAATAGAAAGTGGTTAAATAACATGGGTGTATTTACTCTTGAATATGGGAGTGTAATGCGTCGTGTGTTTTGTTGAGCTTGTGCCAACTTGTAAGACTTCTAAGCCAAAAAGGCTTGTATGTGTAGCAGAATTCTTATTTATTTGGCTCAATATGAGTTAAAAAATAAATATCCAAGATAAAATACTACTAATTTTTCAAACACAATACATCCATACTATTCAGAATAATCATCCGGATTCCAAGGATAATAAACATCTGATATCCTACTGAATCGAACATCTTTAAACTCCCATTGTACATATTGTACAAATATTTAATTGATTCTTTATACTTTCTCTTAATTTGTTTCTTAAAATTTCAATTGTTTCAATTTAGTTTTTAAATTTTAATCACGTTAATTCTTGCGATAGTTTCTGTCACAAAATCAATTAAAAAGTTTAAGAACTAAATTAAATCAATTAAAATTTTAAAAATTAAATTGAAGTTAGAATATAATTTCAGAGACCAAACTGAATATGTTTTCAACATTATTGCAAGTTATCTTTTGAACTTTTTAATGTTAATATTTATTTTATGATTGTATAAATATTTTATTCGAAAGTAAATAAAAATAAGATTAGGAAATAGTCCGATGCCAAATTATCAAACTTGTTTTCTTTTTTTTTCATTAGTTATCAAATTTGTTTTAATATCATTTAAGAAAAAATCAACTCGATTTAAAATATATAATTTGTTGTGATTTGATTTAACTTAGTTTAATTTTATTTTTAAATTCAATAAAATCTTATCCAAATACGTTAATAATTAAATTAGTCTTCGAAATATAAATTGTTTGTCAAATTCGTTATCAAAATATTTTTTTAATTAAATAATCTCTAAAAATTAAAAATTAATTGCATAATTTCGTAAATAGATTTATATTTTTCGTTTATAATTGACCACGTAAAATATTAATAAATAGCATATCATCACCCCTAAAACGATTCATAAGATTCATAAGGGTTGAATTGACACAAGATAACATCGTTTTGTGTGATTATTAAAGGCAAATTCTGTCTGTGATGATGGAGGCGATGCTGTTGTAGTAATAGAGATAGGTTTAGATATAGATCTGAAGTTGGTCTAGAGATTATTGGTTTGGTGATGGAAAATAAGGATAGAGATATTGTTAATGGTGATAGTTGTGATATAGAGGACAGTTGTAACACATGCCCTTCATGCCCATAGAAATGACGTCGTTGACACCAGTGGTATCAAACTTAGAGGGAATTATGCTGGTTTTCTTACACCTTTTATAATGGCTTCAGAAAGTTCCAAAAGGTGCATGTTGCATGTGTTATCTTTGTATCAAACAAAATAGAGGCCAATTTGAAAGTTGTTCATGTCATCCTCCAATAGGTCTACGCCATAAAGTACAACCTTTGAGACTTGGGTTAGGTTATGATGGAGGAAAGGGATTAGGAGGCTCTGATGGAGAATAAGAGGATGATGCAACGGGTGGAGAGTGGAGGAGAGAAGTAGATAAGAAGAGAATGGATTGCATTGTGTGATAATTTAAAAAAGAGGACACCAAATAGAGATTTTACAAAAGAAAATTCGGATTTGACAAAAGTATGATGGTAGTGGAAGACTAACGAGTAAGTTTGAGATCGTTGATGAGTTCTCTCAAAAGCTCCAATCAGAATTGGAAAAGACAACTTTAAAGAAGTTGAAGAAGAAGAATCCATGTTCTTAGTTTGCTGCACATGGATCTAATTAAGTCACCCTTGTTATTGTTGTACCCTAATTTATCCTATCAAATCTAATCCAAGAGGGAGGTTGGGATCTCGATCAAGAATAATTTTAAAATTTAACAAAAATTATAATTTTATTACAGAAGGACAAACACGATTAGTTTTAAATTTTTATGGAAATAATTTGATTCAAAAATTTATTTGTGGACAAATTTGACAAATAATTCATTTTTTACGAACTAATTTAACTATTAATCTAATAATAATATATAAATGATATAAAAAATGTAACAAATTAAATATATTATATATAAAATTTAAATTTAATAATAAAATAATAATATTATATGCCAATTTTTGAGTACGATTGTATTGATTTTATTTTAAGAAGTGAATTCGAAATTCAATAGTTTGTCAAAAAAAAATTTTAATATATTTTAAATTAATGTGATTTTAATCAATTTTAAACTTAAATTAGATTAGAGAAGTGTTTTTATTTGGATTTGTTTGGATTTACACATTCTTAATTTAAAGAATAGTTTATGAATGAAATTTCACCAAAATGGCTTCTAATATATGATTAAATGGGATTAAACTATAATTTTTTACAATAAAATTTTAGTGTGTTTTGACAATTTTTTGAAGTTAAAAGTATTAAAAAAGTAAAAAATATATTTTTAAGAAGTTATAATTCTATATTTTTAAAATATATTTTTAAGAAACTATAATTCTATATTTTAAGAATCGCGATGGGACGAGATTGCAGCAAGGATGGTAGATTAGGCACAACTGGCGGTTCTATGGTAGTGTTTCCTAGAACTTCTTTAAAACTGAGACATGGAAGACAAGATGCAAGGCACAAGAAGGCAGTAATTTTAAACGGTAAGCCATCCTTCCAATTTTTTGAATAACTTGATAGGGTTCATAGAAGTGCTTTTGCAATTTGTTATATGTCTGATGGGTGAGAGACTGTTTCCTATAAGGCTTCACCTTAAGCCAAACCCAATCTCCCACCTCGAATTGTTTCTCGCGGCTTCTCTTGGGCTCCCTGGAGAGAGTGACAAAGCTCTCTGTCAAGAGCATCCTTGACCCTAAAAAGATCATCCACTACGAGTACTATGGTAGAACTTGGTATGCACCTAGGCAAGGTGTGCATTGGAAAGCTGTAAAGTGCTTCATAGGGTGACATAGTGAGATAAGAGTGATAAGAATTGTTATATTACAGCTCTGCCCACAACAAATAGGATGACCATTGATTAGGATAAGAGTGTGTACAGGGTACGGGTTTTTATAGATTTCCTTGCAGAGAAGGTTTTTATAGAGCAAGGAGGACGGGAGGAATGGTATGGCATTGGTAAGATGGGAGTTGGTGCAGGCTCCAAAGAAGTTAGGTGGTTTGGGAGTTAGAGATGATATGGTTCGAAACACTGCACTTTTGTCTAAGTGGTGGTGGCGGTTTGCAAAGGAAGAATGCCCATTGTGAAAAAGGTAGTCTATTCTTGTAATAAACTGAAGCCGGATGAGTTATTGGCCACTCAAGTGTTACCTACCAGAGGAGGCCCTTGGAAGGATATATGCTAGTTGCAGATAACCGATCAACAATTAAAGGATAAGATGATTACAGGTCTGTCCATGGAGATTGGTGACGGTCGGCAGACCCAATTTTGGGAGGATGTATGGCTACATTGTGGTTTCTTGAAAGATCGATTCCATCGGCTCTTCTCTATTTCAAACCAGTGTGGTTTGCTTATTGGGGATTGTGGGTTTTGGGATGGGCTTGAGTGGGTTTGGAACTTCCTATGGAGGCGAGAGTTTTTTCAGTGGGAGTTGGATATTCTGGGTCAGTTGCATGAGACTTTGAGAGCTGTGAGGCTAGTAAATAATAGGGAGGATATAGTGGTGTGGAAATATGATAGACTTGGTATTTTTTCGACTAACTCCTTTGTGCAGGTGCTACAAGAAGGAATGCTTGCAAAGGATACAACCAGTTACAGCTTCACTCACTCCATTTGGAAAGGTCTAGTTCCTCCAAAAGTAGAGTTGTTTACTTGGTTTGTTTTAATAGGCAGGGTGAATACTAAGGAAAGGTTGAGTCGGTTCGGGATACTCAATCAGGTTGATATGAGGTGTGTGTTATGCAACAGGGACATTGAGCAGGTCCATCACTTGTTTCTTGGCTGTGATTTTGCTTGGCAGGTGTGGAATGCTTGGATATCTGTGTTTGGCCGGCTATGGTCTCTTCCGGGATTGATGAAGGACCACTTTCTAAGTTGGACAGAAGAGCCGCGTAGGAAGGAGGATCGAAAGCGATGGTTGAGGTGCTTCTGCACGATCATCTGGAATATTTGGATGGAAAGGAATAGGAGGATATTTCAGAATGATAGCAAAGGTGTAGAAGAAATCATCAATATGTCTGTGATTAGCTATAAAGAGTGGGAAGATGTGCTCTCTTAGTGTTGTTGATGGCTATGTTGGAGATGACATGGGGAACTTCTTTTTGTGTTAATTTCTAGGTGTTGTTCGTCCTATTGTTTTTAATTCTGCTCCACTCTATTGTGTTGAGCTCTTTTATTTCAAAAAAAGTAACATAAGAAGGTTTAGCTAATAGCAATTCACATTTCAAATAATCCTGTAATCTAACAACAAATAAAGAAATCACCCAATCCTCACTTAATCCTGTTACTTAATTAGTGAGTTCCTCAAATTGACTTTGGTATTCGGCTACCATAGTCACTTGCTTCAGCTTTTTAAGAGTCGTTTTAGGGTGATAAAAATGATTGTGTCCAAAATACACCAATAAAATATTTAGAAAAGACTCCCAAGTATAACTGATTTTGTTGTTGACTCCCCAATGATACCAAAAATATGCAAGTCCAGTTAAATGAAACGAAATCATATGCACTCTCGTGTCAATGGGTACCGACAATCATTCAAAATATTCATGCACTTTAAAGATCCATTCCTCAACATTTTCACCGTCAAAAATAGGGAGTTCAGCAATCAGCATTAATACCTCGACCAAACTGGTAATTAAAGCTTGCAGCATGGTGGAAGAAGGTGTGGAGAGTATCTTCTCCATCCGATTCGGCTTCCACTTGCTTCTTTTTGAGTGCTTCCTTGAGCATGCCTCTTACGTAATGAATCCTCCAAGTTATTTATCCTCTCATTGGTGATTGAAAACTGGTGAGCAATCTCCACATGACTTCTTTGTAGAGTTGTGAGTTCAGCATGATGATTGAGTTTACTGGGACTTGCTATTCTCTCAATGAAAGCACCAAATGATAGTATTCACAAAATTGAAAAAAAAATGAAATTTTATTATAAACAATGTAAAATCCTCTATTCGAGTCATAAAAACTCTTAAAAAAACTCTTCTCAAATTCTTCTCTACTATAAAAATGATTTTCTTACTCTGTATTCTCTTATTTCCGTAACAAACTCTTCACGTCAGATGTAATCTCATGTTTCTCATACATAATTACTCTTTTATCTACAACAAAATCTTTTATCCAATTGAGCTTTTTCTTAACTCTAATCTTTTTGGGTTCCTTCGCTTGAATTGACCTAATTTTTAATTTTAATTCTGATTTTGATTCCTCTTCATTACTATTTTTTTTAATTGAGTGATTCTCAACTTAGAATTTTATTTTTATTTGGGCGGTTAGTTATTGGAGAACTATCAAAATGAGTTAAATTCAATTATTCAATAATTTCTTTTATTTAATTTTTTTGGCATTATTTTGATCTTCTTATTCCAAAAAAAAAAAAATACAAAAATAATACGTTTAATGTATGTCTTTACTAAATGTCAATGACCAAAGGTGGTGATAATTCTAAAAATGAGACCATCTACAAAATCGTATCAAAGTGCAATAATTTATATAAAAATTATAAATCGTGTCAATTTATAACGATTTATATGAAAACAAAATGAGACAAAAATATAACTAAATTGAAATAAAGAAATTTACCGAATTTTTTTTTCAAATAATTTTGTTGTAAGTAATTTATCCTTTACATGATTATTTAATTAGAGTTATGCTGATAATTTTCAAAATAACGAGTTTGAACAATTTAATTCTTTTTATATTACGATATTACACTTTCTTGCCATCTAAGCTTAATCAGATTCAGATGACATAAGCGAGACCAGTGACACAAATTAATGGTCCAACCGGCCATTGACAAAAAAATAAAAAAAATAAAATAAAAATAAAAAGAAAGGGTTGAGAAGTGAGAATTTGAGATGAATTAGAAGCAAACGGGGCCTACGAACACGACGCGGTGTAATTGCGAGTAGGTTGGAATCGAATTGAATCAAATCACGTTTCTCACCTCCTTCCGCTCACTGCCACTCCTTTCTCTTCTGCTCTCTGCTCTGATTTCCTCTTTCTCTACTTTTGCGCCTGATACGGTATCTTCTTTTCCTTCAAATCCAATTTGATTTTTTTTTAATTTACCCTATCTTATTTTCATTACGCCTTTCTTTTTTGTTTGTTTGTTCTTTTACAATTTGCGATTCATTTTGTTCATTGATCAGTTAATAGACTAATTCAGTTTCCACGTTTAAATAAGTTCCTTTTTTTGTATGTTTTTTTTTTCCATCACATCGTTGATAGTTGCACTGGTTTGGTTAAAAAGCTGAAATTTGATACACGAATCTAATTTGTATAAGGGAGTTCATAAGAAATAGTTTGAAGAGGGGGCAAAATTACGTTTTCTGCTATGAAGTTATTGGTTAGTAGGTTGGACTTAACTGTTAGCTAATTGAGGAATCGATTGCTTTGATTTGATTTGATTGGATTAGTTTGGTTTGGTTTGGTTTGGTCTCTTCATGCTTTGCATCTAGTATCTTCATTTCTAGGTGGTGGTTTGTGTCTTCTGATGCTTAGGACTTAGGAGTGTGCCAGCTACTCAAATACTCCCTCCGCAACACTGCGAAAATCTGGTACATCCTTTGATCAAATAAAAAGGAACGGATGTATGTTTCTACTTGTTAATAATTGAGATGGAAAGGCAACAAATTAGAGTCTCTGATTCACCTATTTCCATGGTGCTTTCAGTGCTGTACGTTGCCAATAACAATTGAGAGCTAAGATTCTGGCATTGGCCTTCAATATCTATCAGGCTTTGCATTCAGATGTTCCTATACTTTCGATGATGTATTCAAACTTATATCAAAAAACTAATTGAACTAGCTGATATATGAAACGTTATTGCTCCCTTCCCTTTCCGTCAATACCCTCCATCCTTTGGTGTGGATCGCCAGTTAAGTGGTGATTGATTTCTGACGCTACCATGGCTACTAGTTATGTTCGACAGTTGAGTCCATTCAGATGTGACTGCTTGTCAAACATATTTATTCACATTTCTAGTTGTTAATTGGATTGAGCAGTTGAGCTATTTTTAGTTCTCTTCCATCAACTTGATGTTCTTTATTTGAACAAGCTCCATAATCATACTCCAGTTTTGAATAGTGAATAATCTGCGTGTAATTAGGCATTCTTGCTGTCTGGAACTTTTCTACCTTACTTGATGCTTTTCTGAGACAATTTGATTGAGTTCCTCTGTTCCCTTGGTTGTTATGTATGTAGGATTAAGGACCGATTTTAAGCAGTCTTAATTAAATCCTGATTATGCTGAAAGCTCTCCTTCAATCATGGTGGAGTTATTTAAGCACAATGCTACAAGTATTGAATTCGTAGGCCATCATCTTGTTTGATTGTTATCTCTGTGATCCAACATAAAAATAATTGAACCATTCTATCTTGTATTTAGGGAAAAATAAATGCAGATTATAGTATTTAGCTCTTTTTTTAACGATAATGTTTAGAGAAGTTATTAATCAAATGAATGAGTGAGCCTATGATGAACTGTGTGTTAACCTATCACTCCCAATGGAAAAGTCAGGGGGGTGTTGGTGTGTTGGCAACTGACAGAGTGGCACATATGGATGATACCTATTGTGGTGTACTAAATAAATGCATGTACTAGGATCTTTCACTATGGAAGAACATGGCCCCTTGCTTGAAAATGAATTAGAAAGGACTTTTGTTACATGTTTGTTTTGCTATTTATAGTAAAATCGGAGAGGAAGACATGTATTATGAGCATCTTTTATAGCTAATAGAATGTGTATCAGATGCATGAATTAGATTAATATTATTGGTGTATTGCATATGATCATTGCTTAGCAAGATGCGTATATAATATTTACTTCTAATTTATGTTTGGTTTTCTATTCCTCCAACATGATTTAGTTTTGAGGGAACATGTTATTGTGGTTAATGTTCTTTCTTTTGTTTTTTTTTTTCCTCCCTGAAAATAAATTTTCTAGGTTTTACCTGGCTACACTTATGTGACTCTGTCCTGTTTGGCTTTTTGCCTTTTTCAGATTGGATGCCTAGAGTGGACCACTAATGATCCCATTGAAGTCCAAATGATCCGTTATGCTTGGTCATTTTACCTATTGTGATTGAGAATGTGGAACTTTGCTTCAAACTGTATTGCTGGAAGTGTGCGGCAGAAAAATGATTCCACAAAGCCAACTCATTCTGCATCGGAATGTTCTGATGATGAGAATTCGGTTGTTGGGAGAGAAGAAGGGCTGGAATGCCCAATATGCTGGGAATCTTTCAACATTGTTGAAAATGTGCCCTATGTATTGTGGTGTGGGCACACCCTTTGTAAAAATTGTATCCTGGGACTGCAATGGGCCGTTGTGAAGTTCCCAACGCTGCCAATTCAACTTCCTCTCTTTATCTCCTGCCCGTGGTGCAACCTTCTATCTTTCCGTCTGGTTTATCAAGGGAATATTAAATTCCCTCGCAAGAACTACTTTCTTCTTTGGATGGTTGAGAGCATGAATGGTGATAGAGGGAAATCGCACTCAAATTGTGGTGGTGATAATCAACAACATTGGCCAATTAAAGACAATTTAACCATGGGAAGCTATGTAAGCCATGGAAATGCCCGGAGGAGCCAAGTTCACCACCCAGAGACATCTGGTTCTGGCCCTTATCATGGCAATACCGGCGACTATCTCAGTATGGAAAGGCTGCATGCTTCTCTTCGGAAGTCGCTGGTTTTTGTTGTCCAATTGACAGCTAAGTTCCCATTGGTCATTATATTTCTTTTGATCATCTTATATGCGATACCAGCTAGTGCTGCCATCTTGGCTCTGTATATACTAGTTACGATTCTCTTTGCTCTCCCGTCATTTCTCATCTTATACTTCTCATATCCTAGTTTGGATTGGCTTATCAGAGAAATTGTCACTTGAAACCGTGAAGCAGAAAGTGCCAATTTCGCAAGCATTATGACTAATGTTTGCTTCCCCCAGTGGCACCCTTTATCTGATATCTTTTACTTTGTAATTAGCCAATTCCTTTTACAGGTTGCATCTTTTCTCTTTTCCATATAGAGCCTCAGTATAATTGAGTATTGATTTTAGCTCTGGTAGAGCTTGGTTCATTTGTAGGTGTGATAAAAATGTTTAGGCCCCATTTTGGTGGCTAATAGTGATTTATCAATACAACTTATACTTTGTACGGACAAATGGATAGTCCTCTCTATACTGTTAAAACTTTCATGTTTGTAAGTTGTAGTTATATCAGTTGTGTTGCTTATATCTGGAAGCATTATTTTGTTAACATTAAAATTAGTGATCTTCCTGCGCTTGGCTGTGCTGGATGGTCGATCTTAAAGTCAGAATCCCTTTACAATGAAAGAAAAGCTAAAGAGGGTGTTTATTTTTGCATCTTTTGTAGTTTTCACTTTTCACAGAAAAAGCAATTTATTGGTCTCATAAGTGAACACTCTCTAAGAGATTTATTGCATAATTATGAGAGATTTACATTTCATGTATGGCTGTAACATTTTGATAAATTTAAAAATACAGACAACTAATTGCATATTGTAACGTTAAACAAAATTACTAATTTTAAAATTATGAATATGGTTAAATTATTATATTAAATTTTTTACATGATAAAATTTTATTTTAATAACAAAAATTTCAATTATAGTTGCCAATGGGAATATTGTAGAGCCTTCTAATTTGGAGCAAATAAAACAGAAATTCTAAATAACACAATTCTAGTTCATTTTCCCCCATAAGACTTGCATAGTTTAGTTCACCGTTTCCACAATTAAATCTGAGGCTCATAAACATCCACGTGGCAAAAGCAAAGCCAACAGCATCTCCAATTCGGAACACATCCAAACAAGACAAGAGCACCCAACAAAAACAAGTACACTGTTAACACATCAATCAAACCTTGGAAATCAAAAAAATGGTGGCAGCCACCATTGCTGTCTCTTCTGCCAAATCAACCATTTTGCAGAACCCCATCTACCTTGGAGACTCAAGTTCAAGTTTTTATAGAGGATCTTTGAAGGGTCTATTCTTGCATCATGTGAAACCAAGCCAACAACAACAACAAAGAAGAGAGTTAACCAATTTGGTTGTGGCTTCCACAGCCACCCCTACTAGTACTGTAACAAAAAGCAACAGTAATGGTAGTAGTGGCAGGTTTTACTTCAACTTCACTGGCTTCCCTTTCCCACTTGGTCCATTCCTCAACAGGCGCACTATTAGGACTGAGGTCTATCATCTTTGCTTTCTCTGAATTTCATTTGCTTTTGATCTTTTTCATGAATAAACTAAAAATCATCCTGTTTAATTTCTATGCAGTTATTGTGCAATTCTTTTAAGTTGCATTTGGATACGGTCTGAATGTGCAAACCACTATGGCTTCTACATTTTATTGTTTCAATTTGGAGTCTCATGTAATTAATGCTCAATCATGTTGGTATATATTGGAGTCTCGCTAGAAGATGTGTTTTTGAAACACTTTATGATTATTTCTCCCTTTGTTTAAATCATGGTTGTAGGCTGTGAAAGGTTGTATATGGCTATTTGAACAAGAGCAGGCATTAGGCTTCAGCAGTGTTTCCACAAACATAAGAATGACGGTTATCAAACTCAAATCTGGTGGCTTATGGATCCATGCACCAATAGCTCCAACTGATGAATGTATTCAGGTTCATGTTCATTTCCAATTCTCTTACTTTGATCCAACATATTGCTTGTGTGGAACTAGCTTGACTTCATTTGGTTCATGGCTTTTGAACCTTTTTGGAATTATGCTTTCTTAACATGTGAACCTTTTTGTGCGTGTTGTGTGCGCGCGCGCAGCTCATTAAGGAATTGGGAGCTCCAGTTGAATATATTGTCCTCCCTACTTTTGCTTATGAACACAAAATATTTGTTGGTCCGTTTTCTCGGAAATTCCCCCGTGCTCAGGTATGGGTGGCCCCGAGGCAATGGAGTTGGCCGTTGAACTTGCCATTGGAATTCTTAGGCATTTTTCGGGCTAAAACATTGAAAGACGAGGATTCATCCGCTCCTTGGGCTGGTGAAATAGAGCAAAAAGTTCTAAGCTCACCAGAAGTTGGTAATGATAATCTGCTGTCGCATGTTTTCTAGACATTCTCTTCATAAATCCACAAGTTTTTTCATTTCCTCTCTTATCTATCAGGAATTGGTCCTTACGTCGAAGTAGCTTTCTATCACAAGCCTTCAAGAACACTATTGGTGACAGATGCTGTTATTTTCGTTCCGAGACAGCCACCAGAGTGTATAAGCAAAGAATCACTGTTAGCATCTGCTAAAAATGGTTTGGCTGTAAAAATTCT
>NC_029781.3:98891490-98898355 GCF_000817695.3 Arachis duranensis
CGAACAGGCAAAAAGGTCGGCATCTTTCCCTCCCACACTTGCAGAATGCATACTACTTTCATTTGAGGTTGAATTTAAATCCTATAGCTTTACTCTGCAGGATGGGAAAGAATGGTTCTACAAATCTTGTTTCTTGGTCCATCGAATCTGTTAGAACCTAATGCTAGCTTTGCACAGATGTCGCAGAAACTGATTGTTTCACCAATTGTGAAGACACTGGTCTTCAGCAAAGTTCCTGAAAAGGTAATCCTCTTTCTGAAGTATCATTTGTTTTATTTGAATATCCTAAATTCTTAATCTTGTTACCTGATATATAGCTACCAATTTATAAACTGCTCAACCTTGTGTTATTTTCTATAGGTGGTTATGATTATGATAGACACATAAATTGAATAGTCTTGATGTTTCAAAAGTATCTTTTACTAGGAAAAAGGTGACTACTCACATGAAGATGTCTTTATGTAAAGATGGTAGTTAAGATGTTGACACGTATTATATTGAGCAGTTTAGTCAAATATAACAAACTATCTATTGGTTTTCAACTATCATTTTCGCATAAAGACATCTTTGTGTGAGTATAAGTATTTGTAATGTAGGGAACCATAGGCAAAGTTCACTCCACCTCCTTTTTACACCATTGCATTCAGACTCCGACACGTTTGTTGTTGTGACTTGTAAGACAAGTAAGCCTAAGAGATGTGTTTGTTGGTGTTTTCGAGTTTTGGATTCAGAATTTGTGTTCACTGTTATCCAGGTTAGAGAGTGGGTTGATAGAATCTCGCAAGATTGGAGGTTCAAGAGAATTATCCCTGCTCATTTTGCAGCTCCAATAAATGCAAGCCGGTCCGATTTCCGGGCGGCATTTGCATTCTTGGACGAGTTCTTGGTCGATACCAACCCCACTTGGCCATCACTTTCCCTTCTATTCTCTTCAGTCATGGGAAAAGCTGCCAGCTATTTCCCTCCGGACGACATGAGGACCTTATCGTCCCTCGATCAGTTCTTAGTTTCGGTTGGGGCTGTGAAGAAAACCGTTTCGGGCCGGAAACGGTGAAATACCATTGCTAATACTAATACTGGTTAACCTTAAATATATATAGTTTTTCTAAGTTGATTGTTAAGGAAGATGTTAATATTTGAATTTTTGGAATATGTAGGAAGATATATTGTAAAATCAGAGATTTATCTTGCATGAAAATCTTGAAGAGATAAATAGATTTACATGCATGATCATAGTAGGATTTGTTCATTTCATATCAGCATAATCCCAAATATACTAAACACCCTAACAGGTTCCATGCATTCAACTTTTGCGTTTTGTGTTTAAAAACTGCACCTCTTCTAACCAATTTGTTTTGGTATAGTAATTAAGTTCATTAGTCTGTTTAACCCTGTTTTGTGACCTATTGGCCAACAACAAATTTTTAAGGTTTACTAAATTTTCAATTAGATCCCTATATTTTTTTTCTTTTCGTTTGAGTCTTTATATTGTATCAGATTTTGTAATTAAGTCCCTATTGTGACAAAAACATTAGAATTAATGGAATATTCTATTAAACAAAACGAATATGACTAATATTTGACTGAATATTCTATATAGTTTAACAGAATATTCTGTTAATTCGTTTTTGTTACGATAGGGACTTAATTACAAAATATAGTATAGGATCCGACTGAAAAGAAAAAAAAGTATATAGACCTAACTGAAAATTTAATGAAATTATAGGAACTGGCAGAATAATTAAACTAATTTTTAAATAGAGTTTAGACCCACATTTGTCCTTTGAAAAACCCAAAAAAAAAATAAGAAAAAGACTGCACCTCTTGTAATTTGGGCTTCATTCTGGCCCAAGTTCGTTTGTATTCAACTCTGGTAATAGATTTAAAAAAAATCTATACCAAAAAAAAAATTAAAAAAAAGCACACATAAGAAAGGTTTGGCTTAGTCACTAATAACCAAACATAAATGTTTGTCTTCATAAAGTTAATTTATCTATCTGTAGAACATTGAATGTGGCATAAATGTTGAGAATAATGATTAAAACAATATAAATTTTGTTGAATTGAATTGAAGTAATGTGGCCTACTCTTCCGTTTAAGTTTTCTTTTTATTATTATTATTGTTACGTTTTTCTAATTGACAAATTGAATGGCCTGTTCAACAGATGATTATTAATATTATTTTTGTTTTTTGGAAGCAGAAATAGACATGTTAATATGAATAATGGTGTTGTCCAATTGAAGTAGTCTTTCTATTTGGTTATAAAGAGAGAGTATTTTTAATAATAAAAATTGGAAAAGAGATGCATAATAATAATAATAATAATAATAATAATAATAATAATAATAATAAATTTAGTTTTATGTATTGAATATCATCTAATTAATATAATTTTGTTAGTATCATAATACATAATTAAATATGTATATTAAAAAAAAGATGATTTCTAACCAACTCTCTCATAAATAGAAGATAAATAGAAGATTAGGTGTCCTCTATGATTTGTTCAATTGTCATTTAAGGAATTGATTTGTGAATTGTGATTAAGATTAATTATCTCTCTAACTTTAGCTAATTAAATCAAATTATTACTAAACTATGATAAAACCCATTTTGTGAATTACAATAATTTTAATTTCAAAGAGATTTCATTACAATTTTCATTTTTTTCAATCTATCCAATTTTTTTAATGTGTTCAAGTAAAAAAATTAAAAATAAAAAATAAAAATAAAGGTTAAAAAATCAAAATAAAAAGAAAATGGAAATTGAAAATTCGAAGAACGAGAATAAGGGAATTAAAAGTGGACATCTTATTAGAGATATTGATCATATGTTTAATGCTTATACTTCTCCCGTAACAAGTTTAATTAGAATTATTAAAATATTATTAGTATTGTTAGTAGTTGAGAGTTAAGTTAGTAATGACTAATAGTTAGTAGATAAAATATTTATGAGGTTAATTTGGTAATATCCCTATAAATAGGGTGACTCTTTGTATCATGTAATTTGAACACAACACCTTCACATATAATATTATCATCTTCTCCAGAAATTCAACATGGTATGAGAGCTATGGTATCCTCCTTGAAGAGGATAAGCCATTAGTTTTTCGGTGAAAGATCATCATGCTTCTTCTTCAAATCCAAATAATCAATCTCCATTGTCTTCTTTCTATCTAATGGCAGAATCATCTTCTAACGTAACACAAAATCTCACTAGCTCTTTCAATATTCATTCTAATGAAAATCCAACATTTGTCACCGACTCTGTTCCTTCTCATCTAAATTGATGATCTTCTATTTTCAATAGCTGGTGTTGTCTTGGTTATATCATTCCCTCTCTCTTTCTATTACCCAAAATTATGGTCATTTAGACCTGCGCTTTCACGCGCTTCTCAAAGTTTGTTGTCATCATCACTTTTTCTTCTTTTCTACTCTCTTCTTTTTTTTTCCCTTTCTCCTTCTTCTTCGGTAAAAATAAAAAAAATCACTCCCTGTCTGTACATTTTCTTTCTCTCTTTATCATTGTCGGTCGTCGCGGCGTCTTCAATGTCTCCTTTCTTCTCCTTTTTTTTCCTGGTTGTCTCACTCTCAAACATAGAAACGAGAGAAGTAGCCTTATTTCTTCCTCTCTTTATCTATCTGTTCAAAACACTGCCAGTCGTCGCGGCGTCTCCGACGTCTCCTTGCTTCCTTTCTTCTCTCTTTTTTTTCTTCCCTGGTTGTCTCACTCTCAAACACAGAAACGAGAGGAGTAGCCTTATTTCTTCCTCTTTTTATCTATCTGTTCAAAACACTGCCGGTCGTCGCGGTGTCCCGACGTCTCCTCCCGTCGCGGTGTCCCGACGTCTCCTCCCATTTTTTTTCTGTGAGTTCAACAGGGCATCCGCCACCAAAGGCATCTTCCTTCTCTGCGTCACCACATTGCAAGCATCGTCTCTTCTGCATCACTGCACGCCGCTCATAGAATTCCTGTTCATCTCTTCTGTCATGACCAAATTGCGGCCCACGCCGCAGCGCTCTTTTTTCTTTGTCTTGTCTGCATCTAGCGCCACACGCCTCTTCCTTTGCGTTACTGCACCACACGCCTTTTCGCCAACCATCTCGTCGAAACTTATCCAAGTTGTGGATTATTGACATGTTCCATCCACCAACTTGTGGGAACATATTAAAATATTATTAGTATTGTTAGTAATTGAGAGTTAAGTTAGTAATGATTAATAGTTAGTAGATAAAATATTTATGAGATTAGTTGGTAATATCCCTATAAATAAAGTGACTCTTTGTATCATGTAACTTGAATACAACAACTTCACATATGTGTATTATCATCTTCTTATTCTGTTCTTCTCCCAGAAATTCATCAAAAATTATATAAACAACCAAAATATAAAAAATTCTAATATATTTATAAACTTGTGCGTATGTAATGTATAGAGGTGTCATTCAACCTATATACATTCTCTGCTATATTAGTCATAAAACAAAAAAGATCTCTGTTACATTTGAAGTTGTTCACCATTTTCAACTTCTAAGTCGTTTTTGTTTTGATTTTCTTTTTTTACTTTTATTTTCAGTTTTTTTTTTTGTGGCCGAAAAGTTGGAGCATATTAAGAAAATTGTGTGAACTGAGAAATTTAAAAAATGGTAAAATAAAATATTTTTGAAAACTATTGTAATTTGTAAAATAGGTTTTTATCATGGTTTAATAAGTTAGTTTAATTAACTAAGGTAAAAAAAGATTAAAAAAAATTTCAATCATAACTAAACAAATTATAAAAGATACCTAGCCTTATTTATGAGAAAGTTAATTAAAAATTACCTAAAACAAATTAAGTCTTTTTAATAATATACCTTAGATTTGGGTATATTCTGTACTTATAATTATAATAAGGATGACAATAATGATTTTGGTAGGATTAATGTAGAGAAGCAAATTAAGGATTAATATTCAAATAATTCTTAAAAGATAAGACATTTTTTAAATTTATTTTTAAAATTTTTTTTAATTAAATTGATCTTTTAAAAATTACGAATTAATTATATTTGTCCTTCAGTTACTCTATTAATAATTTTTATTTAAAATTAATGTTGTAAAACGTTAATTGATAATATATATATATATATAGTACCTAATATGTCTAATTAGATATGACCAAATATATTTATGAAATTTTATTAATTTAGTTATTTTTCTCAGTTACAAAAATCTTATTCCCAGTATGACCTAGTGACTAAATTGATAAATTTTCTTAAACATATTTAGTTAACGTCTAATTGAACATCTTATATGTCATGTATGTAATCAGTTAATATTTTACATCATTAATTGTTAACAAAAATTACAAGTAAAGCAACTAAATGACAGATATAATTAATTCGTAATCTTTAAAAGACCAATTTAATTTTAAAAAAAATTAAGAACAAATTTAAATAATATCTTATTTTTCAAAAACTAATTTGACTATTAAACTCGCAAATTAAAAAATAAAATAACTTTTCCTTCCATCATTCGGTCATCTTAATAATGTACAGAGAGAAATATGAAGATAACAAAGGAGTTTGCTCTCTCTATCTCTCTTGAAAAGAAAAAAACAAAACAAAACAAAACTCAATTGCTTTATCATTTTGATTTGCATGTCTCAATTATAAATTGAAAAAGACTCATTAACAGTTATTTTTACCTAAAGTTTAATCATTAAAATTATTAGATAATTTAATAAATTTAATTAAATTATTATTTAATAATTTTTAATTATTAATTTTATATAAAAATAATTATTTATGAATTTTTATCTTATAAATTATATATAGCTACTGTCCAAATGCAGTCATCATGGAATCCAAGAAGCAAAAGAAACAGAAAGATCTTAACGAATGATTCTATATTGTTCTAGAACAATGCACCAAATTTTGTGTAAACATATTTTTTGCACTTTAATTTCAACCTAACTATTTAATATTTGCAATGTTAAAATAGGATTGAAGGAGTCAGGGATTGACATTTCTTGTTCATTATTACAAACTTAATAATACTTAGTTGGTGGTCATCACCCTTCTTGACTAAGCACCGCCACCAACTCATTGGTAGTTATTAATATTAAATAATATTTTTTAAAAATATATTATTAAATTATTAAATTAAAAAATTAAATTAATAACTAAAAATACTAATAAAAAAATTAATAAATTCTACTTATCCTTAAATTTTTCTCTGTTCTTAATAATAATTCTTCAACTTTTGAAATAAGATAAAAATGTCATATACATTAATATTGTAGTCGTTTCTTTGGTAAGCACAAATATTTTCTATACAACATAAAAGTCATAAAAGTATTTTATATAAAAATGAAGAGAATATTTAAAATGATATATTATTAAAAAGACTTTTTAGGGATAAAATTTTGATTTACCTTTTTACCAACATGATTACAAAAGTCACTTTCTTTTATCCTTAAAATTTAGTGAATTTACTTCAAGTAAGTTTTTTTTGCATTATTTTTTGGTAAATGACCAAAAATTTTTATTAAGGAAATAATAAGAGTCTAAGAACTGAATTTTGCTCCAATTTTTTACATGTGTCCTTTCTAAATAGTTATTCAAATGTTCTTAATATAAAATTTGGATCCAAATACTGAAATCCTTTGTCAAATACAAAAGCATTACTTATAAAACAACAAATTTTATTTTTATTATTTATGTCATATTTTAAAAATTTTTAGAAGTATTTTTGTGGTGTAATCTACACTTATATTTTGTATAAACAAAACGATCACATGTATATATATATATATATATTAAAAAAATCATTTAAATATATACAAATATATATTAATTAATTGTTTGTGTGAATACATATTTTTG
>NC_029781.3:98898547-98899437 GCF_000817695.3 Arachis duranensis
TCCACACTTTTCTCTTCTCACACAAACGACTCTAGAGTCTAGATCTTTCCACGGGCCAGTATCCTAGTTTGTAGGGTTACACACAGATTAGATCGGATTGGATATAGTCTGAAATTTTATCCGATCTGCACTGCACTCATCGGATCGGATCGGATACGATATCCGTTTTTTTTAGGATGGATCCGATCCAAATACTTGCGGATCCGATCGGATATCGGATATCGGATATATCCGCATAATTCAAAAAAAATTATTTTAAGATTCTGTTTGACTGTTTTTATAAAAAAAATATCCAAAAAATTCATTTTTTATCTGTTTAAGCCCATTTACTTCTAAAATATTATCAATAATAGTTCTCTTGAATAACAAAAACAAAATAATAGCACAAGATTTAAGTTTAATTATTCTAAGTTGAAGTACAACATAAAAAATCAAAAACAAAATATCATAAAATAAGACACTAAAATTCATATCACATTAAAGTTTACTTTCTTAAACTATGCTATTTATATGTGATGTGCGGATATATGGATTTGCGAATCGGATCTGCGGATATCACTGCCGAATCCGTAATCCGATCCTATCATAATGCGGATCGGATAATATCCGCAAAATTCGGATCGAGTGCGGATAATTACCGCGGATATGCGTATATTATCCAATCCATATGGAGCCCTATTAGTTTGTGACACATCAGGTTTTTTACTCTTTTTTTTGTTTAATTAGTTTGAACTTGTATTTTTTAATTAAAAAATATATTCGAGTATTAAAAAAATTATATTGCGGGCATAGCTCCTTATTATTAGTACTCATTGTTTCAATACCCGAAACTAAAATAATAAATGACTAATTCTCACACAAAGTACTATATGCCATTTCAATCCTTTTGG
>NC_029781.3:98899578-98911914 GCF_000817695.3 Arachis duranensis
TTTTTTTGTTTTTTTATGTGGAGCAGGCACCATGACTTTCATGCTTTTCCCGGGTCTGGAGAAAATTGCTTATTTTTATATTTTTTACTATATTTATCTTACTAAATAATCTTATTTATATATTATTATATTTAATATTTAATTTAGAATATTTAATGCATATTTCATTTAAATATATATTTAATGTATTTAAATGTATATTTAATGTAATTAAATGTTTGTTTATTGCAGTGAAGACCCTTACACAATTACACTAGTTTAATTTAATTTGCAAATTAAATTAGCCATTTGTTTTTGGAAGTTTAGAAATTGAAATTGATAATGTAATTTTGCATTGGTTAGCATATATGTAATGAGACCTTTAAGGTTGATTAACACACACATTTTGTAAACGGTCAAATAAGTCATTATGCAAGTTTTATGAATTTAAAAGTTGTTTTTTAACCCCTTTTTTTTGGGTTCATGAAACATACAATTGATAAATTGACCCAAATAAAAGCAATACAATTTTGGTGCTTGGTGCATTAATGATCAAGCACCACTTTTTTTTTTCCACATCATATAATAATTGCAATAAAAGAATTCTATATATCAAGATTGTGACTTTAATAATGAAATTCAAAGAAAGGAATAAAAAAAAGTAATTTTTATGGGACTCACTCAGATAAAAACGTCTAAACGTCTTTTTTTAAAGATGTTTTTTATTAATTAAAATTTAACACATATAATTAATTAAATCGTGTTATTTTTGTCAAAATTAGATTAGACAAATTAATTTAATCGAAAAAATAAGAAATCGAAAACTCTAAATCCTAATCCTATAATGACAGAGAAATAAAGAACTAGAATTTAGGATTTTCAAAATTAATAAATATAATAAGAGTATTTTAGTCATTTTTTTAATAAGGGTATTGTAGCCATTTTTTATAAAAATAATATTAATTTAGACTAATTCAAGATTTGATTCACTACTTTTTTCAATAAAATTAATTTATCTGACTTAATTTTGACAAAAATAATATAATTTAATAAATTATATGTGTTAAATTTTAATTATTAAAAAATATCTTAAAAAATATTTTAAACGACTTTATTTGAGTGGCTCCCAATATTTATTTGTATATATGAATTTATGGATCGTGTGCCGCGTGATAGTGTGATACACTCTTCCAAAGCGTTGTGAAAAGAAAAAGGCATTACTCAAATCGAAAGCAATTTTCATAAAAACCATTAATTAATGTCTACCTTACATTTATTTTATTCTCCAATATCTTGTTATTTTTCAAATGATGTATTTATATTTTATGAAAAAAATAACTTTTAGTAACCTGCTGTAAATTAATTGCTTTGTAGGTATCTTCACGGAAAAAAAAAAGAAAACAAAAAATCCTTTGCAGTAGGTATATCCAACTTCTTAGAAGATATCAAATTGCTTAGAACTTAGAAGTTCTTTATTTTTTGCCAAACTAAGACTCCAAATAGTAGCTGAACATACATTATCATATATTGACAACTTAATTACTTAAATATTTTCCTTAACATAGAAGCTAAAATTCTTAATCAAATATACCACCTGATCAATGCATGTGATGATAGTAAAATAATTCTTTATCTAGTTAAAAAACCTCATCTTTTCAAACCAACGAAAGTTCTAAATAAAGTTAATTTAATGAAATTAGTCTAAAAAATTGTTCATGATAGAAAAATCTTTTGGGTCAAAGTGATGCAAAATAAATATGGATGTAGAGAAATACTTTTTTCTAGGATTAAACACATCAAAACCGTATCGAGTGCTTGGTAAGGTATTCATTCGAAGTAGAAAGATTTCAAAAACAATCTTATTTGGAGGATTGGTTCTGAGCTGAGATTAATTTTTGGTCTGACTAATAAATTTTTGGTATTTGAAAATTTGTTGATTTTGTTCAACTAAAAATTATCGAAGAGATGTTAGATGAGCAAATTTGTGAATACATGATTGATGACAATTGAGACTTTGACTGTATTGTAATTGTTGAAGAAAGATTGATATCCCATTTTTGCGTCCATCAAATCTTTTGAATTAGAGTTGGGCGTTGAATGCTTGGTTTGGCTCTTTATTGCAAATGATATTTTTTCGATTAAATCGACTTGTGCTGTCTATTTAAATTCTATAGATGAGTTAAATGCTTTTCTTTTTTCAAAAATTTGGAAACTAGAAGTTTCGCAGCAATTAAGATCTTTTTGTTGGCTTGTTGCGAATCAGGCGCTTCTGACAAATGAGCAGCATGCTAGAAGATATATTGCAGAGTTTGATATGGATGTGTTATCTGTAGAAAAGTTCTTGAATCTTTGCTCCACGTGCTCCATGATTATAGATTTGCAAGAAGAACGTGGATGAACATTGATAATAGTTTAAGTTTCATAATTTTTTTAAGAGTTAAATTTCAGAGTGGTCCCTGAGCTTGTACTCGAGTTTCAAAGACGTCCCTAATTTTGTATTGGCCCCAATATTGTCCCTGAATTTAACATAGGTGGCTCACGGTCATCCTTGAAGCATTTTTCGGTGACGAAAAGATGAGTTGGATTGACGGATGCCACGCTGGAAGCCAGGCTGGACTTCTAAAACGTCGTCGATTAGTGTTTACAGAAGGGATTTAACATGCAGTGACTACTTCTCTCTCAATCCAACACAGTCTCTTCCTCTTCTCCTTATTTTCTTCAATGGCGCCAGTTTGAGAGGGATTTTCGCTGGCCTTCTCTCTCAAGGAAAGCAAGCATATTGTGATTATCTCGTCTCTATCGCACACGTAGTGGTCTGACAGGAAGCATCTTGATTGTTAGAGGTAACCAAAATAGAAAGGAGAAACAAAATAGCTACCATCTTGATGAACGAAATTTAGCATGTCGATTTAGAATTCAATGATGGATATGATCGTGAGTATAGTCTAATCGACACTTAAACTTCGCATCAAACAATTCTACAATCTATAACCGAGAGTATTAGTCTCCCGAGTCGTCCTCCCTTGGAATTGCCAAAGTGTGCATCTTATTGATTAGAAAGCCTTGTTAGGATTCTTTGAAAGTTTTAGCAAAGTAGTAGGAAACAAACAATCGATCATTAAAAGACTTGGCTTAGGGTTGGCATTAGAATTTATATCCTTATAATTCTTTCAATGATGATAACAATTAGGCCTTGCCTTATTTAGTTATCCTCTAGGTATAGAGGAAAGTCAAATGAAAATAATCAACTTGAGTCACAAATCCTAGCTTCACCTCATGGGAATCTAGCTTTAGTGCACTCCAAGTCAATTAGCAATCCCTAATTCCAAATCAACAATTGACACAACTATTCAACTTCTTCTAATGGCCCAACCCTATGCCAAGTGAGAAATTTCTACTCCATAACTAGTGTTGACATTTTATCAAACATGTGATGAGCAAGAAAGAAAGTCATAGTAAAATGGGAAGAAAAGTAGAATTAAAAGTATTGCAACACAAGGAACTAACAACAAGTCTCAAAGAACAACAATGAGGATCAAATTCTCAAAGTATTGATGAAATCCAAAACCACAAAGTTAAATTCTAGATCTAAGAGAATTTAGCAATTACAACTACTACTTGAAATTGGAGAAGAAAATCTATGACATGAACAAAGTAAAGTGAGAATTGCAATAGATCTCACCAAAGAGTGATTGAAAATTCAGAACTTGGATGAAGAAGAACCCTAGTGAGAGCTTGAGATCTCTCTCTCCTCCTCCAAGAGTGTGACTAACTATCCCTCAAAAAATCTCTAATCTAAAAAATGAACTAAGTGTCTTTAACCCTTGCTCCCTTGGTCTTCTTAAGCTTTTCCCGCCAAGGCATTCCCTAAAAATGGGATTCCCAACTAACTCCACGCCTAAGTCACGTGGCTCCTTAAAAAATCATATTCGCACATCGGCGCATGCGCGCCAAGTACGCGCGCGCGCCACCGAGGCATCTTGTAATGTGCGCGGAGGCGTGATGTACGCGTGCGCGCCGATGAAAATCATGGCTTAGCCGCTACGCAAGTCGGCTCGTGGCTTGGCTCTCGGCTTCGACCTCTAGTTGCTCTATCCACGCGGACGCGTCAAGTGCGCGCACGCGCCCATGCTGAGGTTTCCAAGGCTGAATTTTCGTGCTCCCTTCCTTTGCACCCGTCCTCCTTCTCTCTTCCGGTCCATCCCTGCCTTATATTCTGAAACCACTTAACACACAAGTCACGGCATCGAATGGCATCAAGAGAAGATTAGAAATGTATCTATTTTAGTGCAAAATAAGCATGTTTTCATCCATGGGTCAAAACTAGGAAAGGAACCCAAAATCTTGTACTTTCATATAGAAAGTGTGTGGAATCATTGATAAAACCCCTGAAATCAACACAAGATAAACCCTCAAAATGGGGTTTATCACATCTACTCCTCTGTTTTTTTTTATCATGGCTTTTTGTACATTGTTAAGTCATTATATATTCATTCGTTCATCGTTTTCTTATGTGATTTTTCTGAAAAATTTTGTTAGGGTTTTCTCTGTATGTTGTTGTTGCGTTTTTATTGATTATTTTTTGCTGTAATAATGGTAGCTATGGTTGTAATGTGCTGAAAATAGAAGTATGTAGGTTGTTTATGTATGCAGTTTATGTGTGTTCATGGAGGGTTAGGGATTGGGGTTATTGTGCTTTTCTGGTTGATGGCAATTTTGATGATCATTTGTTATTTGCAGATGGGTCTCATAACTATTGTGTGTCACTATGGGGGATCCTTTGTGAGGAGTCAAGACGGTGTCGTATCATACACCAAGAACCATATTTCAGAGATTCCAAAGCTTGATCCTGATCGGCTAGATGTCTTTTTCATCAGGAATTACTACAAAGAGCTTGGGTATGATAAGGCGGAACACTGTTGGTGGCTGGTTCCAAACAAACCCTTAGAGACTGGCCTAAGGGAACTTAATTATGATGCTGAGCTCCTGGAGATGTGCTTCCTTGCTGAAAGCAACCACGGAGAGGTGCATGTGTACTATGAACATGGGGTATCTATTCCAACATACTTGGAAGAACTACCATTCAAAAAGGACAAAGAGGTGGTCGTTGAAGTCCCTACCTAACCAGTTTTGTTGAGAACAGAACTAAGCTCCAGGGTCATTCCTCCACACCCAGTTCCAAACCCATGTATCAACCACCTGAAAACTACCGAACCCACCCAGGAGGCAACCTCTACGAAAACTACCCCTGCCCCACCCAACCAAGACATGGACCATACTCAAGTACTAGCTGCAACCACCAAATCAACCCCAATTCCCAAATCCACCATTCCGACCCTAATTTCTATGGCTGCTACAACTGCCCTACCCAACCAAGGCATGAGTCATACTCAAGTACCAGCTGCAACCATCAAATCAACCCCAATTCTCAAAAGTACTCCAACACCAGTGCCTAAGCCAAAACAGGGTAAGATTTTCCAACCGAAAGTGCCCTCAAAGAATGGGACAGAGAAGAAAGGTGCTGCTTTGAAAAAAACTGCAAAGAAAGGCGAACCAAGAACAACACTGAATAGGAGATATATAACCAGGGGTCTAGCTAATGGTCATGTGGCGAGGCAAACAACTAAGGGCAAGGGAAAGTAAGCTGATACGGTTGTGTTATCAGAATCAGACTCTTCGGACAGTTATGAAAGTGCAGAGGATAGTGCTTACAAGTCCGGAGCTGAGGAGAGTTCCAGTGATGAAGAGGTCACCAATACAATACTGAAAGCTAAAAGTAAAGAAGTAAATAGGAAGCATCTTAAAAAAGTTAAACTCAGTAAATTGTGGAAGGAAATACTACAACCTGATGATAGATTAGTACCTAAGGATGATTCGGGTGAAGATGATGGGTTATTTTTTGGACAACCGGCAAACCATAGTCCTAATATTGGAGGTTATGATGCTTATAATGAATATCATGATGAGTCAGATAGGACAAATTCTTGGCATTTCGAAGAAATGAAGACATCCTCTAACTTTGAGGATGACGACACATTTCCCGTTTTCAGAGAAGGAACAAGGTTTGGGGAACTCCGATTAGAGGTAGGGATGAAATTCAACACGAAGATGGATTTTAAGGAGGCTGTGAGGGAGTATTGCATCCAAAAAGGTAGGAGAGTTAGATTCAAGAAAAATGATAAGGTACGATGCAAGGCTTTATGTAAGGGTGAGGACTGTCCATGGGTTATCTATGCCTCTAAGGATAGTGAGAGTGTTTGCTGGCAAGTTAAAACCTTCAATGATGATCATACCTGTCCAAGGAAGACAAAAAATAGATTAGTTAACAGAGGGTGGTTAGCTAGCAAGTTGGTGAAAAAGCTTAGGAAATTTCCAAATCTGAAGCACTCTGAAGTTTTAACATACTTCAAAAGTAAATGTGACTTGGACTTGAACAAGTCTTCCCTGACAAGAGCACTTGGAGATGCTAGGCACATTGTGTATGGTAATGCTACTGCATAATATGGGATGGTGAAAGACTATAGTGAGACTCTCCTAAAGTGCAACCCTGGTTCTACTATGCGCATAACAATAATTCCTCATCCCAACCCCGCAGAAGAGCCCATTTTTGACAAGATGTATATTTGTCTTGATGGATGCAATAAGGGATTTAGGGCGGGATACAAACCTCTAATAGGGCTTGATGGAGCATTCCTGAAAACTAGATTTGGTGGACAAATCTTGGCAGTCATTGGACAAGATGCCAATAATCATATTTATGTAATTGCATATGCCATTGTACCAGTTGAGAACACGGATAATTGGAGGTGGTTCTTTGAGCTGCCACATGAGGATCTAGGGAGTTACACCCAAAATAGGTGGTGTTTCATTTCGGACATGCAAAAGGTAACGACGAATTTGTTATTTACTGGTTATTGTATTTTAGTAATGGTTGAACTCCTTAGCTTGATGTATTTTTCTAGCCATGTATTGCTTTCATGATTCTATTTCAATATCTACTAGTTTGTTTCACACATTGTTGTTACCTGTGTTGATAGAATGGGATAAAAATAGAACTTAATAAATCGTGGGGATGAGTTTACTGTCACTTATACATGTATAGGGACTTATTTGTTGTCACTTATGTATGTGTAGGGACTAATTTTATGTCACTTATGTAAGGTGAGAGACCATGTTGGGTCCCGATAGTGTAAGTTATTAATTTTAGTAGTTTCGTGCAGGGACTAATCACAGCTGTGCAGGAGGTCTTCCCTGATGTCCACCACATATTTTGTGTATGGCACTTGTGGAGAAATTTCAATAAGCGGTGGAAAAACAACAAACTCAGAGGATTACTGTGGGAGTGTGCAAGATCTACCACTCAAGAGGAATTCGTTGAAGGGAAGATGAAAATTCAGAGAGCTAAGAAGGAAGCATGGGAGTACCTTGCCAAATGCCAAAGAGATGCATGGAGTCGGGCCTTCTTCCCTACCCAACCAAAATGTGACAACATCTATAAGAATTCTTGCGAAGTATTCAATGCAAGAATCAAGGAAGCAAGGGGTAAACCAATTATCACACTACTCGAGGAGGTTAGAATGTATATCATAAGGACAATAGCCCGAAACAAAATAAAATTCAAGATCCATGTTGGTTTACTACCCCCTGTTCAACGTAGCCGCTTGGAAAAGATCAGGAATGCTTCAAAGAATTGGATGCCAATGTGGTCAGGAGATGCAGAATATGAACAATTCAAGGTTCATGGATGGCCAACCAACATGGTAGTGAACTTGGGAAGGAGAATATGCACCTGTGAATTTTGGCAGCTGAGTGGTATTAATTTAATTGTCATTACTGTTCTTATAGTAAATATCATTACTGTTACACTTTAGTTGTTGTTCCAATACTTATTCTGATATTGTAATTGTGTTTCCTTAATTTATTGTGGATTGCATGCTGGAACTGGAATTGATTACTTAGTAACTTGGGTGAATTTTATTGATTTGAAATAGGGATGCCCTGTGTCCATGCTTGTGCTGCAATGGTTAGGGCAGGCAAGCAGCCTGAAAACTTCTATCAAAGATGGTTGACAATGGATGCATACAATGATACATATGCATTCTATATCAATCCTATTCCTGGCTAGAAACTATGGGAGAAGTCACTTTACAATAGACCACAAGCACCCAAGTTTAAGAAGATGACAGGCACCCAAGAAAAAACGAAGAAAGGAAGCTGATGAAGGCCCGGTTGGAGGCAAGAAGAAGAATATCACCAAGATAAAGAGGGTATATAAAAAGGGTTCATGCCGTCATTGTGGTGGCAAGGGTCACGACAAGAGAAATTGTGCTAAGAAGAAGGCTAACGATGAGGCTGCAGCTGCTGCTGCTAGTGAAGCTAATACAGAAAATTAGCAACAACCTCCCCCTGTTGCACCTGAAGTCCAAGATGAGAGCAATGCTACTGAGATTGAGGTAGGCATGAGTCAACCACTTGTGTCAGAAAACGAAAATGAAGACTCCCACCAAGAACTTCAACCCCAGGCAAGGCCACCAAAGCTCCCACAAAAAAGAAGACAACCTCCACCAGTTGCACCAACTTCGATCCATCTAGCAGCAACCAGTGCTCCTCCACCAAGTTTTTCAAATGCTCCTCCAACAGTCACTATTCCAATTTCAAATACTCCACCTCCAACAACTGCTCATATCCATCCAATGGTTGGTGCATCAGCAGCTACAGCTTCAAGGTTAAGTAATGCCATATGTTTTGTTCCAACTCCGGGGTCCAAACCACCAAGAAAATTCAAGAAATGAATATTTTGCTATTTTTCTGTTAAGATATTTTGCTTTTAAACATTGAACTTTATGATTTCTGAGTTCCATGTGTCAAGGTGTATGTGTTTTGGATTATGGTGGTTAAATACTCTATGTTGTCTTTTGATCGTGTCTAGTTTGACACAGACAACTTTAGAAAACAATTAACAATGTGTGAATATTATTGTTGAATGTTTCAAATTTTATTACACTTCCTTAGCTTCATATTTCTTAATTCCTAAATTACAATTATCAACAACAATGATAAAATAGAATTACACAAATCTATTCATTTGTTCATCATAGGGTACATTAATCACAACTTTTGTTTTACACAATATCCAAATAGAAATTACTGCTTCCACAAACAACAATTACAATTACTATAACAACAACCAACAACAAACAAAATGCTAGTTTTAGAGCTCTAACTTCAGACTCTAAGCTTTCAAGTTTCCAAGCAAATTTCATTCTCCACTCCTCAATTTCAAAGTCAAGATTATCTCTGTCACTTCTTCTTCATCACCAATTTTGTCATCCCACATAAAAAGACCACACTACCTCTTGCTAATACTCTGCAACCATATTTCATGCCCATGGAGAAGAAATGTTACAAATTGAATGAGCAATAACGCTAGGTATATACATTAACAAAAATCACTTACATTGTAGTTAGGACAACCATAAAATGGTCTCCCTGGATTCACTTCTGTTCCTGACCACTTGAGGACGGGTTGGCTACCACACCCACGCCTATCTGAAAGTCGTTGGTGACTACTTCTGGTGGTTCTCCTCCCACAGTTTCTTTCGGATCGTCAGTTACTAGAGCTACTAACATGGTTGCTGCCTCCACCCATCATGACCCATTCAAATCAAGCTCAACAGTGCCAGAGAAGACGAAGGAGAGCAGAGAAGAAGAAACTGTCTAGTTTCTAATGATAAATTGGGGATTAGGGTTATAAATGATTTCAGGGACTAAATTGAGTTAACTAAAGATAACAACCACGTCAGATAGCTGTTACCTCTCTAACGTGGTGCCTCTCCATACACATCAGCGCGCCGTTTAGGAATATTCTCCGGAAAATGCTTCAAGAACGACTGTGAGCCACCTGTGTTAAATTCGGGGATAATATTGGGGCCAATGAAAGTTTAGAGACGAGTTTGAGGCTCGAGTGTAAGTTCAGGGACCACTTTGAGATTTAACTCTTTTTTTAACTCTCCTCTTTTGTGTTGGTTGTTAAAAAATTTATCATTCAAATCTCTTTTTCAATTGTAGTCTTGACCCCTTATTTTTTTATCAATAAATTCTTTATGGTATCGAAGGAAAAATTTATTTTTTTTATGTTAAAGATGTTATTGAGTAAGATAAGGTGACCAATCTTACTCTCCAGCTTGCTAAGAATTTTCGGTATGTTCAACACGAGATTAGTCGAGTTTAGCAGGTCGTAGACAACTATATTAAAAATCAAATTAAGTGAATTCTTTCTGATTCTCCATTTGTTAAGTTGAATACAAATGGTTCAATGTTAAAAAATCGGAGAGCTGCTTGTGGTGATAAAATTTTGAGTAGAGTAACTGAATTTGATTGAAAAAATCTTTCAGAGATAAATTTAAAAAAATCTTATCTTTCAGGGACTAATTTAATTATTAATTCCTATTTTATTTATTACCACTCATGTTAATAATAAAATAAATTTGAATTTTTTAAATTTTAAATTTTTATTTTATAGAATAAAGTGAAATTTTTTATTATTAAATATTTTTTTCTTTATATTTTTTTTATCCTATTTATGAAATAAATGATAATAAATTATATTTTATTTTATAAAATAAAATTTAAAATTTAAAAGATTTAAATAAAAAAATAATTGTTAAAATTGTCAATAAATTCTTACAACTTAACTTAAAGCAGAAAGTCAACCCTAGCTAGTGTATAAAAAAAGTTGGACGGACTTATATATAAACGTCCTTAATACGAAGCAAGACAAGTGGCCTCCATGTTGAAAGAGAATTTATGAAAGGGAAGTGTTAGGACCATGATTATCTTAAATAACATGAACAATTATCAATTAAATATAAATATATTATACTTTAATTTAATATTATTCGTTAAATTTATTCTTTTAACTCTATTAATTCACATTATTTACAAATTGTTCAAAAATATTATTAGTTACCTATACTTTTTCTTTATAAAATACCATAACTATACGAGTGAATCTCTCATCGGTATCGCTAATAATTATTTTGAAAAGACTATGAAATTTTTAACTAAAAAAGTTATTTAATTTGGTCTTTTAGTTTTTTTTTTGTGATTGATTAGTTTTTATTAAAAAAAAAAACTATGAAATTTTTAACTAAAAAAATATTTAATTTAGTCTTTATATATTTTTTTGTGATTGATTAGTTTTTATAAAAAAATAGCATTAATTTTTTTTATATAAACACTAATCAATCTCATAAAAATAAATATCAAGAATCAAATTAAATATTTTTTTATTAAAATTTTTGTTATTTTTTAAGATAATTATCAAAAATTGTTTAGAATTTTTTTTTTATTTTATATATAGATTATCAATTTATTATATACTATTAATTATCAACTGATTCTTCGGCCATTAATTGAAACTTTTATATAAATAAATGACCGACACAAGCCGATGAGTTTGAGTGGAATTGTAAAATAAAAATCAATTTTACTTGTATATATGGGACCATGGATGCATGATGCAGGGACCATTCTTTGCCATCCTCAGTCCATTAATATTATAAAAGTATATAAAACAGAATGTTGCAAATAAAATTAGTTTTGAATTAACTTTCTTTTTGCTTCAATTTTCTTTTACAAATCTGGTGGGTACCAGATTCAACATTGGATGTCCGTGGCCAGTTGGTTGGGGTGGCAACCATGTCGGGGAGCAGATCTTTTTCGGTGAAAAAAAAATGGATGCTGTCAAGTATTTAATCTAATCTTTTATTATTATTTTTATTTAATTTTAGTCCCACTTATAAAATTAAATGTGAGAAATCACACTTTATTCTTTCAAATGTTTTTTTCACTGGAAAGGATCCATTTTTCCATGTCCGGTGGTGGCATAATACTATATTATATTTTTTATTATATACAACTCAAAAAATTATTATTTTTTAGATTTCAATTCAAGACTTTAGTCAAATTATAAATTATTTATTATCTCAATTAATTTAATTTTTATTATTTTTATATATATTTAATAAAAAATAAATTAATATACATTTATGTTTGAAAGAGAGATTGAGAATGAAAAAAAGAAATTGAGAGACAAAGACTAAATTAATTTTTTGTATTGTATTTGATATAAAATATATAGAATTGAGTTATATCTCAAAATCATGTTTGATTTAAGACAAATATAAAAACTGAAACAAACAAAATTACTTAAAAAAAAGATAAATACTAAATCAATATTCAAAAGATTTTGGTACTGACAAAATAGTACTTGACTTTTGTTATTGACGGAATGATTCCCGAAAGATTTTAAAATTTGATAAAAACATCCAAACGTGAAGCATGACGTCGTCACTT
>NC_029781.3:98911973-98915221 GCF_000817695.3 Arachis duranensis
TTAATGATGGTGGCAAAGAACATCGATGGCTGTTTCAGTGACGAGGGGAGCTTACAGCTGCGATGATGGCGTTTTCACATCTCGTCCATTTCTCGTAATCTGAACACATCCATGAAACCTCTCTATATGCTCCCTCCCTTCCATCCACTTTACATGAACTCCAACAACCTCAACAGCTGAGAGAGAGCATAGAGGGTCGTCGCAGCTTCCTTTTTCTCTCTCTCCTTTCCGTCCCTTACGAAAAAATTTCCGGCAGCGGTGTCGGAGATGTCGACGACGAGGCGGGCAACGACTCCCTCAGTGACAAATCCAACCTTGTTGTGGTCATCAAGGTTGAGATTGAGAAGCAAAAAAAGAGCATTCTAGTGGAAAAAATTGTGGTCGTGGGACTCGACACAGGAGAGTAACAGCATGACAATTTTCGAGTTAGTGAAACGGCGATGGAAGAGTGAGTTGCGCTTGGCGAGTTGAGTGAGTTGGTAGAGCGAATCAAGCTTGGAGGAAGAAGAGAAAGTGGAGGAGGTGAGGGAAGAGATTAGGGCTTTAGGTTGGAGGTGAGGAAGTGCGGGATTGAGAATTGGAGTTGGAGAGAGGGTAAAGTTGGTTATCGTCGCAGCGGAAAGCTCCCTTTCTCGTCGGAAACACTATCGGAGTTCTCTGCCGTCATCACTAAAGCTCTTCTAATTACCCGATCAATATTTTTCATTCAATGTGATATCATGCTTTCATATTTGGGTGATTTTGTTAAACTTTAAAATCTTTCAGGAATTATTTTGTCGATAACAAAGATCAGGTACCATTTTGTCAGTGTCAGAATCTTTCGAATATCGATTTGGTATTTACCTCAAAAAATAAAAAACAAAATAAAACCTAATTCCCACCCATGCCTCTGTTTCTCTCTTCTCCCTCTCTATCTTGCCGTCAATCCCTTGCACAGTTGCACTTATCACGGCGCCGTTCAGGAAGCTACCTCCATGTCGTTGTCACTTCTTTTTGCACTCATCTTATTGTTTGAACTACACGTTATTAAAGTTTTAATTTTCATTATTCTCAAAAAAATTAATTTCTTGTGTTCTCATTTTTTGAAATTTTTTTAATTTTTTGTATTCTTACTTTTTTGGGATATTAAAGATACTGAAATTTTATATTTTAAAATTGAAATTTTAGTTATAATCTCTAATTATTAAACAAAATATTAAATCTGAATTTTTCAAGTTTAATTTCAATTTTTTAAAAACAAACACTGCCTAATGTACATATTGATATACTAGTTTTTATAAAGATTCTAATGCTTAAATTGATAGTAGGATATTCTAAGATACTACGATTTGTATATTATTACAATTGGGAAAGGGATCTCAGCTACTAGAGCATTTTCAGTTATTGATCTCCTTCGAATCCCACTTAAAATCATCTAGCACTAGTGAGATTATCATATGTAAAAAATAACCATTTCACTAGATGAACAATGAGAGATGTAAATAACGTGAACAATAAGTCGCATTTTAGGTTTACTAATCATTCAATCTTATTTTTATTTTAAACCTACCACTTTTACCTAATTTCATTTTGACCTAATTATACCCGTTTTTAATCTAAATTCCCTTTTCACCGCAGTCATCCGTCCATTACCTATCACATCACGCAATCCCTTTCACCGACGAGAAAGTTCCTAAGTACCTTCGTCTCCTGCCGTCACCAACCCCAAAGGCAGATGAGTTATTTCGTATTAAGATCAAACACTCCATTTTTATGAAGAACAAATATCTCATTTACATTAAAAACAAACATCTCATTTGTATAAAAAATAAACATTGCATTTGCATGAAAAATAAATATCTACATGCACGATGGAAGATGAAACTAGACTGCTTGCAGCAGCGCGATAGAGGCGTGACGAGACTGGACTGCGTGTGACGGTCACCACGGTGTGATAAAGGACGAAGATGGGCTGCTTACAGCGGCACGACGAAGCTTGATAAAAAAGCATAAAGGAGGAGAAGAAGATAGAGATGTTCTTCGCTATAGTGAAAAGCACAAAGAAGACGTGTGATCTCCTCTTCAATAAGGACAAATAGGATAACGAGACTGACGAGGATGAAGAAGCCTTCAAGAAGGGAAAAGCTGCTTGGATTCCAATGTTTCAGCAAGAAGATTTTATTGATAATGGAAAATTGGAAATACGCGAGAGACAGTAGGGGTTGTGAGGAACAAGGGTGGGGAGTGATGCATGTATGAGGAGAAGGGTTTGTGATTGTTAAAAGTTAAATTCAAAACAAGAATTATATATAAGGCAAAGTTTCTGGTGGCCACAAAAGTGGTAACTATTGGTGGTGGCTAATATTTGACTTGCCAATAAAAAAAAAGTAACATGTGACAGTCTTTATTAACATTGGAAGGAATCAATGGAGCGCTTATTTATCGTGGTGGTAACTTTGTCATTTTGTGATCCAACAACTTGGATGTTCATTGGCAACGTAAAATGAGTTTGAGAAAAATAAAAAATAAAAAAAAGAGAAAAAATTTTGTTACCCCCAAGCTAAGTGCTTTGTAAATTAGATATTGTTTTATTAGGGACAATTATGATTAATTAAATAAAGTTTAATTTTTTATTTATTATAATTTATATCAATTACTCATATTTAAAATTTAAGATTTAAAATTTATAATTTATTAATTATGGCTAGAATAATTATATAAGTTTAAATATAATAAACATATAATTATAAATAGGTTTAATTATTCTGTTGGTCCCTAGAGTTTTGTAAAATTTTCAATTAGGTTCTTATATTTTTTTCTTTTAATTGGGTCCCTACACCAATTTTTTTTCAATTGAGTCCCTATACCTTTTTTTTCTTTTATTTGAGTCCATGCACCAATTTTTTTTAGTTGTGTTCCTATGTAATTAAGCCAATTACTACTAAAAGGGACCTAATTGAAAAAAAATTGGTGCAGGAACACAATTAAAAAGAAAAAAGTATAGAGACCTAATTAAAAATTTAGCGAAATATAGGGACTAATAGAGTAATTAAACCTTATAAATATTACATATATAAAATTATAATTATTATATTATATAAAATAATTTTAGATATCTTTGATATCTATTATATATTACTAATTTCACAATCAAAATGTACCACATAGTCTCATTGCAATTGAAATCAAATATTTTTCACCAAAAATAAATAGTTTCTCCTCCTCTCTCTTCCTTTTTCTATTTCTCACCTTTTTCCACCCACTCTATT
>NC_029781.3:98915377-98936960 GCF_000817695.3 Arachis duranensis
ATAAATTTTAAATCTTAAATTTTAAATATGAGTAATTAATATAAATTATAATAAATAAAAAATTAAACTTTATTTAATTGATCATAAAGAGTGCAACACTTTTTATTTAATAAAAAAATTCAAAAATAGCTCTTTAATCTAACACTTATTTTTGGAACTTAGTTATCTTTTTTTCTAATGAATCAATATCTAATTTATAAAGGATTTACAAGTAACAAATTTTTTTCTTTTTTTTTAATTTTTCATTTTTTTCAAACTCATTTCACGTTGTCAATGGACATCTAAAGTTGTTGAATCACTAACAAAGTTACCACCACAATAAACAAACACTCTATTGATTCCTTCCGATGTTAACAAAAACTGTTACATATTACTTTTTTTATTGGCAGGTCAAATATTAGCCACCAGTAGTCGCTATTCTTATAGCTAGTTACCAGATACATTGCCTATATATAATTAATTCAAAATTTAAATTTTAAAATTAAAATTAACTTTTTTTAATTTATCATTTATGTTGTTCCCAAAAAGCGTCGTTTTCATATACAAGTATATTTATGAGAAAAGTTAGGTCAACCAAACTGTCAAAATAAAAAAAAAATCAAACTTTTATGTAAAATCAAAAAAATAAATCAAATACCTAAAATAGAAAATTATAATAATATTTAAATCATACAATTATTATATTTATTATTTAGTATACATTTTATAAAATTAATTGACTCATTTAAAATTATAATATAAAAAAATTGAGCTGGATCAAAATTTTAACAACTATGAAATCACATATTTTTTCCCCCTTATTAAAACACATATATATAAAGTTAGCTTGTCAATTGATATACAATGCTTTGGACAACAATTTGTCCAACTAAACTAACATTATTAGGTCTGTGTATATTTATATATAGCATAAGCTAATTCAGGCAGTCACCAACCTACTTACATAGGTAATTGACAAACCCTAAATTAAAAGATACAGCCATGGTTGCTAGGGAATTTCGGGAACTATCCATGTTCTATGGTGATTGGTGAATGACAAATTTGATGCTATATAATTATTAATTATACAGTTGAATTGCCATGATATTTAATTGCATTATACATGCATGTACGTGATGTACTCTAGTAGGATATTCCTTCAATGAATGTGATTCCTATTTTAACCTTACATGCATGTATGTTAATGATTTTTTTTTCTTGTTTTTGTCTACATTTATTTTAATATCTAATTTCATCTTTGTAACCCAAAAAAGAGTTTAAAAAAAATATATAGCTTTGTAAAATTTAGAGGGTGTTAATGAGCTTTTTTTAACCCTTATTATTAATTGGAAGACCCCATCATCAATTTTTTTTTTGTCACAATAAAATTTAAATCAATGATAAAGGATCATTAATTCATTATTATATTCACTACGGCGAAGTAACCCATATCGTTGTCCAAAGAGTATATAAACCTTGTTAAGGAATTGATCGCCAAATTAATTAACATTAATATTTAATTCATTGATGGGGAAAGGAAAACCACCTAAAAATTGCACAAAACATTTTAAGAGAGCAAGTCTCATATTTAATAACATTCCATCATGCTAATTAATGTCCATATATGTATCATCATTCTACTATTTTTACTTTTTATTATGAATTATTTATTTTTAATCTACTCTTTAATATTAAAATGTTTTTCTCAAACATCTAACAGATCATCTAAAATAAATATTTAACTTTATAATATAAAATAAAAGGTTTTATTATTAAATCAATAAAATTAAAAGTAAAAGTAATTTTTATTTTCATTTGCTGTAAACTGAAAAAAAGTTAAATTTTATTTTTAATACACTAGTATATTATAAATCAATAAATCATTATATTTCTATTTATGGGTTCCATTTTAAACTAATATTTACGTTTTCTAGGATTTCTAAATATTTGTCACTTTTAACTTAAGTTTTATATATTAATTCATTATATTTCTATTTATCTGAATTTTAAATCATTATACAGTTGAGTCAAATATTTCTATTATTGGGAAAAAGATTAAATATTGTGTACGTGCACAAATTTTTATCCAAATTAAATTATATTTATATAGTGGATTAAAGGCAGTAAAATGTTTATGAATCCACTTTTTCATGTTACATTTTAAAATTAATCAATCTGAAATTAAATTCTTGTAGTCTCATAATGATAATTTTGAGTTCAAATTTTAAAAGATGGACAAATTATTTTTCTCTTAAGAAAAAGATCAAATAAAAAATAACAAATAAGGAGATATTTTATATTTATTTTCTTTGTTAGGCATAGTCTTTTCTGTTTTGACTTCAATTCTGTTTTTATTATATGAAAGTCAAGCGTATGTTTTACGTTTCACAATCTATTTAATTATAACATTTTTCATTTTTTTTTGGTGGTATCCATTCAATTCTTTTAATACGAACAAAATAATTTTACAAAAAACTTATTTGTCTTTTGACTACAAATAAATAGGATTAAACAATTTTATTATTAGTAGTAGTAAAAAAAGGACAACATTTTTGGCCTTTAAAATATGTATCAACGAGGTTGCTGATATTCTTTAATAGATTATAGAACAAAGTATTCTTTCAGATTAAGCGTAATTTACTAAAATTTTTTGAAAATAAATATATTATTCTTGTAACTTTAATTTTAAAAGTTAAAAATATTTGGAAAAATATTTAAAAAGGAATTTTTTTAAAATTAGTTTATATTTTTTAAAATAAAATATATAATATATATAACTTCACATATAAATAAATATATAAATTTATTTTTATATTTGTGTTTATTATTTTTTATTTTAAATTTTATTTTACTAAATACAATTATTATTTTTTTATTTAATAAAATTATTTTTAGTTTAATTTTATTAAACATAAATACTATAAATTTAAAATACCAATTTAATAAACTATTTTCAAAAAATAAAAGTTTTATCAAATAAATCTTAATTCACTACAAGAAAAATACTGAGTACCATCGAATTTAGCGGCAGAAATTAACTTTTAATTGACGAAATTCTGGAGGTTGTTACCGTCGAATTTATTCTCTGATAAATTCAATAGTAATTTGAAATTTTATTTTTTTTAAAAAAATTGTTTAAAAATTCAATATATAATTTTAAATATTTAAATTTAATAATTTTTAAACTAACAAAATTTAAAATTTTATAATTTTCTATAATAATTTGTCTATAACTTTTCGTTAAAAGTTCACAAATAAGTTCACACATCAAAGTTTAAGAATAAAAAAGAAAAATAATAATTATTCATGTATGACAAAAAATAGTACTATAAACATATGCTCTAAATCCAGAAAAGATGAACTTACATAAAGTTCGATATGAAAAATAAGATATCTCATGGTGACTAAGTAAATTGCATAGTTAAAACTTTTTAGACAATAAAAATATTGAAAAAAAATCAAGTATACAAATAGTATATCTATTTAAGCTTTCAAGTAATCTACTAACATGCATATATATGTCCCTCAAATGGTATATCTATTTAAACTTATACAACTTCAGCAACTTACAAATCTAGTTGGAGGTTTTGCATTATAAACCTACTGTTTACAAGCGCATTTTCTGGAATAGTTAGTCATACACCTTTAATTTCAAACTATAAACATAATTAACACACAAATTAAATTAAACAAACAAATCAAAGTTTATATATTCAAATGAGTAAATTGCAATAAATTTAGTAAAATAAAAACAATCAACTCAGCAAAATTAATTCAAAAAATAATTAACTCAAACAATAATAAACTCAAAAAATTAACAACAATCAATAATAAGTCAATAATTAACTTAAAAAATTAACACACTAAAATTAATTCAGAGAATTAATAACAATCAACATTAATTAACTCAAAAATTAATTAACTCAGAAAACAATAAATTTAGAAAATTACCAATGATAATAATAATCCAAAACACTATCAACTAAAAACAAATCCTAAATTACACCCTGCTTAACTTAACATTATTTAATTTCTAATTATGCTAATTAATATAACAAATCCTAATCACTCATTTTATTAAAATGTTTAATCAATAATTTAATAAAATACCTAATAAAATTCGAAACAAAAAAATCTGAAAAATACAAAAATTATAGAAAATTTATTATCTCTGATAATGACTGCAGAATGGTGGAAACGTGGTGATGACAGAAGACAGCAGTGAAACCTATAATGATAGAGTTAGGGTTAGTAACATAACAAACAACCAAAAGAAAAAATGAACCACAACCTTACCTTAGCGCGGTGGACCTCAGCCACAGTGATATAGCAACAAGGCAATAACCTCTGATCAATGGCAAGGGCCACCAACAGCGGCGATACTACAGAGGCTTTCCACAGAGACTCCAGCAGCAATGATGATGACGTGCTGATCTGCGACGACAATGTGGTTTACCAGCGCAACGGCAGCTCCAGGTGGTGGCGGCGCAACCTTTTTCAATGGACCAAAGGGAGAGTATCGAGAGAGAAAAGAAGAGAAGAGAGAGAAAGAGTTTGCAAAAGTGAGGGAGAAGGGTTTTATGTTTGAATTTTATCCCAAATTTATTGTCAGATTTACCGGCGAAAAATTCGACGGTAAATTATTCATCGTTGCCTAAACGATGCGTTTCACTAAATTCTGTTATTGCTGAAATTTTTCGACGGAAAATCTGACGATAAATTCGGCCATAATAAAATTAATTTCCGCACTTTTATTTATCGTCGGATTTAACGGTAGAATTTTAAATCTGACAATAATTTATTCGAGGGACAAATTTTTATTTGTTACAATTAAAAAAATTTGTTGACAACGTTCGTCACTAAATTTAATTATAAATCCAATAATATTTGGCGTATTTTTTTGTAATGATCGTGGTGTAGAAGTAACGATATTCTATGAAGAATAATAGTGGTGCTAATTAACTTGACTAATAATGTATTCCGATCCTCTCAAGTCTGTAACTCTTCATTTCTTTTGAGCCATAATAATTTTGGAGTAAAATGATTATTTTATTTGGTCAATATCACAATAATGGAAGATGATGTATGCTAATCATTTAAAATTGGTTTACATATTTTATATTTCATCTAATCTAGTCTAGTTCATACCTATTTGTCAGTTGATAATTACATACATAGACCAAATATTCTAACACTTAAAATTATAAAGATGATAATGCGTGTATATTAGGTAATTTTTTTCATTACTAATCTCATTTATTCAAGCAATGTTATTGATATTTTTTGACAAACATAGAGCTCCACCACCATAGATATGAGTTAGGTGATTTCCTTTATAAATGTTATAGGAATTTAGGAGTATTGAAATGAATGATCAAAACTGAAAACAAGGGGTGCTGGTTATGGTGAACCGAAAATGAGGGGTGTATATTTAATTATTCAAGTGTGTTTATAAAAAAATTTGATTATATTGTTGTAAATTTTTTTGATTATTTTGTTATGATAAATTTAGTTATAATATATACGAATATAATAACTATATAAATTGAATACTAATTTTTAATGTTTAAGGAGCATTTTTGTTGGGAACATGTATGTTGTTCGTGGTCTAAACTTATAGTAGTTCTTTTTATTTTTTAAGAGAATTACGTAAATAATTTTTGGTATTATGCAATGAATTTTATATTTATTTTCAATTTTTTTTATGTGTCAATAATATGATTCATATGATTAAGATTTAAAGAAGAAGATTAACATGAAGTAATTGAATTGTTGATTTTTCCATACATGGTACTCCTTTCGTTTTATATTATTTATATCTTTTTATTTATGCAACATATTTAAGATGATAATTAATTTTATTGAAATCATAAGAAAAAAAGATAAAATTATCCTCAATATTATTTTTTCTTTATTAATTTTCCATTTTCTATCTTTTTCCTTCTTTTTAGTAGCAAAATATATAATGGATAAAAATTAAAGAATGAGTTGTTGAAATTGAAAAACGACATATAAATAGTGTGTTTTTTATATTAAAGTTATTAGTATTTTTTAATTTATATAAATATACGATGTAAAAAATCATATATGATAATTTGTATAGTGACATTATTAAAAATTAAAAATTTTTTTATAAAAAATGATATAAAATTTAAATTCTCAATGTATTTATTAAAATAAAATATTTAAAATTTTTTATTACTAATAATTTTAATTCGTGCCTACGAAATAAGAATACAGATTAGTTAAATTTAAAAAAATATTAATAATTAATTTTAATATACAATTATACACATAACATAGTCGTTAATTCATGAATTGATGACTAAATTCAAAGCTGCCATCAATGCTATTTTGAAATGAAATGTAATTCAAATTTTGAAAAACTATACACCATAAATAACGAGTCAATTCCTCATTAAATAACAACGTAATAAAATTATATTTATTTATACTGTACTCTAAATGCATACTAATTTATCTTATTTGATTCTTGATTGTCATTTTTCTGTTCGAGATCGCCAATATAAAATTCACAATCCCATAATTTTATCGAGTGGGACCCAACCAATGATCCAAAAAAAAAAAGTGTGACGAAATAAAACAAAAACTAACTCTCTCTCTCTCTCTTTCTCTCTCTCTCTCTCTCTGTCTCTCCCCGTTTCGTTTCTTTGGATTCTGTTACGAAAAAAATGCGCAGAGTGTAAGAAAGAAAGTAAGGGGCAAAAATAAAAAAGGCAACCACAGAAAGAAAAGAAAACACTTGCTTGCACGTTCTCTACACTCCTCCCTTTTCATCTTCTTCATTTAACTTGTGTTGTGTTCTGCAATTCGCTTTCTTCATTCACACACACACACACTCTTTTCATTCATTCTCTTCGTTTTTTTTTTTGTTGTGTTAAGAAGAAGCACCCTTTTTCGAATAGAACGGTGCCGTATAACAAGGTACGCTACTAGTTCTACTCCAAAAAAAAAAAATTCGTCGTCTGGGTTCTGTTTGTTTTCTCTTAAATGCAAACGGGTTTGCGTAAAAATCTGTTTTTTTTTAATGATCTGAGATTGGTGTTTTCTTCAGAACCTCCCCTGATTCACTTTTCTCTGTTTTATTGGATTGGGGTTTTCTTTTGTGGGATTTTTAATCCGATGGTTATTTATGTATTCAGTGCTTCATCGATTGGTATTGTGTATGGTGGTGGAAGATGATAAAATTGAAAAAGCTTGCTTAGTCATTATGATTGCTATGGTTTTTGTGATGTGGGGTCATATATGTCTTGTGCTGAATATTAATCAGTATATTGTGGTGATGATTTTGCTCTTTTGGGTGAATATTATGATTCAATTGTTATTTGATTTTGATTACCTCAAAATGCATGATTATGGCTATCAGACTGAATTTGTTTGCAATTCATATCATTTCCTTCAATGATTTCCTTAGATTGTGTTCCATTGTTAATGTGCTTTATGAAGTACCCTTCTATTTATTTGTTTTTTTATCGTTATGATGATCAGTGAAAGCTTACAGTATTTTACAATTATTACACATAACATAAACTTTTTACCATTTGCGGCATCTTGATTTTTCCTTTTGGATGTTCTGATGATTTCATTTACTATCTGTATTTGTGGCTTTATGATTGGTTTCTGCTGCATTTACTGTTTCGTGTTTTTAATTTTTAGTTTCTATAATGACAATAAACACTTTTGTTAGTGTGGTTACAGTGGAGAAGAATCAATCAGATTGAAAAAAAGTAGACATTTCTTTGGTGATGATTTTTGTACACTTTTGTTTAGAGACATTGATTTTGAGTTTAAATTCAGAATGAGTTCAGAGTGGTGTTGTCTTTCACAAGTTATTTGTATCTGTATGTCTTTTATTCCATGACAAGGCGCAATAATGTTGTTCGATTCATGTAACCAACACTACTTAGTTGTTGCTACAGTAATTACCTAACATTTGGTTCTTTTCTTTGCTTTGTTTCGAGTTTTAGGATCGTGGTCGTGAATAGTGTTCTGCTCATTTGAGTATCTTGCTCCAATATGATGGACAAGGAAAGTGAAGAATTGGCATTAACCCCAGAAGTGACTAAGCCGGATACGGTTGAAACAAGAAGGTTCTCTTCTGGCAAAGGATCTTCTGGAAATAACACTGCAAAAGTTGTTCCTCGTTATCTCCGAGCTTCAACTGGTTCTTGTCATGATTTTTGTAAATATGGGAGGAGGCATGAACTTGAAGGGATCGAAAGGCGTTCTATACCTGATAGAGCTACACGAAAACAACTTTACCAGAGTTCTCAAAAGAGTATTGGGGGGATAATGACATCGGTTGCCAAACTCAGAGGGTCGCTTGATTCAAGGTTGCCTTTTGTCAAACTACAAGAATCAATTGATTCCGAGCATGACATTTCTGATACTGCTGGCACCAATAAGCATGGACTGTCAACAAAATCATTCGACAAGGAAAAGCAAATAGGGAATGATGCTCGGGAAAACTGGAAGAAAACATCGTTGGTCAAGTTCAAACCTTCCCTCCTGAAATCCCATACATCTCCCTCGGCAATACAGGAAATTTCAACGACTGCAAAGGAGGTGAAATCTTCATTGAAATCAACTTCTCTCAAGTTGGAAACTTCACCAAAATCAGCTTCTAAGAAGGTGGAAGCTCCATCAAATTTAAGTTCCAAGAAGGTGAAGGCTCAATCAAAGTCAATTTCCAACAATGGGGAAACACCATCAAGATCAAATTCCAAGGTCAAAACTTCATCAAGATCAACTTCCAACCTGGTGGGAACTTCGTCGGAGGCATCTTCTTTAAAGGGTAATAAGGACATGAAGTTGTCTGAAAAACGGGTAACTTCTTTGAGCCTAGACTCTGCCACAAGGAACACAATTTCAACTATGAAATCCTCAAAAAGCTTTGGTAGCAAAATGAATAGTGAGATCAAGATGGAAAAGGATGCAGCCTCTTCCAAAACAGCTTCAAGAAAATTGATAGCACCAATAAGGACCCCAGTGTCCCCAAGACCTTCTCTTGTAAGAGTTGCAAGTTTAAATTCAAGAAAGAATAAGAGCCTGAAAATCGTGTCTCGTCTTAAGAATCAGCAGAATGCCAGAAAAGTTGCACCTGAGGAATCCAACAATAATGACAATCAGGTCGAGGAAAAAACTCTGTACGTTATCAAGATGGAAAGTGGGAACAAAACTTTGGAATCTGATCAAAATCCAAGCTATGACAATGAACCATCCCTTCCGCAGATGTCACCGCCAAACCCTTCACCGCCTTCAACTTCTGAATCTGTATCCCAAGAAGATCAAGAGGAATCTGACTATACAACTAGTGAATTCGAGATGGATTCTTTCTCAAGTAACCATGAGCTTGAAAACATGGAAAATAGGGAGACTTTGGAAGTTGAGGAGAAGGGAAAGCCGACAAAGGGTGGGATTGTGTGCTCCGATGATGTGGCCCAAGTGCTGAAATTGAAGTTCAGAAGGGGAAAAGTTGTCGATAATCAACTTGAGAGAAACACTCCAAGGAGGCTAAAATTTCGGAGAGCAAAACTGTTGGGGGAGAAAGCAAATCTTAAGGGTGGAAGGAAAAGCCTTAAAGGACTAGATGAAGGTTTTGCTGATGGAGCCGATGCTACAACTGGTCCAGAGAAGGTTGTCTTGAGACATCAAGATATGCAGGACAAGAAAGATGCTCAGGGATTGTTCAATAACGTGATCGAGGAAACGGCGAGTAAACTAGTCGAAGCACGGAAGAGCAAGGTTAAAGCATTGGTTGGTGCTTTTGAAACTGTAATCTCCCTCCAAGAGAAGAAACCTCCTGCTAACACTGTCAGTTGATGATGGAATCTGGATAGACATTTTCTTGCTTTTTTTCTTTTTTCTTTTTTTCTTTTTGTATAAAGAAAATGGTATGAAAATAAGACTAAGTTTTTGGTAGTAGATTTGAAGCCAATAAGCTGAAGTTATTGAAGAAATTTAGAGATAGATTTTTCCTTGAACTGTGTCTTTAGAGGCTCAGCATGCAGAGTTTAAAGGGTGATTTTGTGTTTGAAACTCATCTTAACGTGCATCATATACTTGGTAAGCATACCTTTTCATCTTACTTTTGATGAAATCCATACATATTGTGATTGAATTTTATCTTTTGTTTGGAAAGTGTAAAACAGTACTATCAGTGATTTTGTACTATGAACCAAGGAAAGGAAAAAGTGCTTTGAACTTGTGATGATTTCAATTAAGAGTGAGAGTTATCAACAATGTATGTCTATTTTTGCTGAAAACAATAACAATCCCTTCAATCTATTTGTTTCCATGTTTAAATTCTAATTAGGGAAAGCCTAGTTATGATTTGATTGTTAGAACAAGATGATTGATCACTTGGAAAATAAAGTATTGAAGCAAGGAAAAGTTGCTATGATTGTCTCTTGTAAGCTGGCATTTTTTTACCCTTGGAAGAGGTTCCTCTTTTGAGATTGTGTGTGAGGTGCAAACTAAGTTTGTTTTTCGTTTTTGTTTTTTCCTTCTTATTTTGGTGAGTAAATAGACAAATTCACACAAAAAAATTTGAGGTGGACAAAAATACGCGTAAAAAATTCGTAAACATCAAAATATACATAAAAGATTATTTTTATTAGACAAAAGTATTATGTTGTTAATAAGGATTTAATATATACAAGTCTTTGGTGTGTACTTTTGTCCCAAAAAAAAAAAAAACACTTTGTGGAGTGTACTTTAATGTTTACAACTCTTGATATGTACTTTTATCCATTTAAAACTCTTTTACATGTAATTTTGTCTATTTGTTCTATTTTGGTTAAAAAACTAAGGGCTCAATCCAACACAGTCCATTTCATATGAATTTTTATTATTACTTGCTCCTAAGGCTAGTTGCAACTTCCAACCTATTATTAATTTGAGTAGATCAAGAAAATTAAAAATCATTATTTAAAGGTGATTTTTTCTAAATCCATGACAATTTTGTGGGTGATTTACCCTTACTTTGGTATCACCATCACAGCCATTAATTAAGAAAAGTTTTTAAAATTTTATTAATTGATTCATTAAATGTTTTCATACTGCATTGTATTTTATGTTATTTACATTATACCACATAACGTATATGTATTCCAAAAACAATGTGCAAATAGTTAAATTTTACCAAATATTTCAAAATTAAGAAGTTTTATTCCTAATTCGTCGAAGCCAAACTCTCGTTGGAAGGCCCACTGTTTCTTCCTCTACCCCATGCGTCTGTATGCTTCAGTGACTTACCGGCAGGGTTAAGCTGATCCGAAACCAAAGACACTGGCTACTGCTTCTTCTTCTAGCGGCGACCCACTGCAAAACTCTCTCAAAATACCCTTGTAAAGTCCACTGCTTCTTCTATGTAATGTATTTTTTATTTTTCGGTGACTCACCGGTTGGGGTAAGTTCATCCGAAAACCTCGAATACCCTGTGTTCTTCTTGTAGCTCATGCGTTGCTTTTTTTTCGGTGACTTACCGGCAGGGTTAAGTTTTTTCGAATCCCTCGAAGGCCGTAACTTGTCCACTCCCCGGCCAGGAACCGGCAACCGAAATCTGAAACCTATCCAAAAATTCTTGTAAGGCTTACTGCTTCTTCTTCTAGCTCATGCGTTTGTATTTTTTTCGAATTTCACTACCAATCTTGCGTTATTTGTTCTGTTACTCATTTTCTTTAATCACTAGTCATGAAAGAAGATTGTTTCAATTTCAAATGTAGTAGTTGATCATAGTTATTTATGGTGGTGTTAAATGTTAATTAGATTGATGGCCAGTGATGCATGCTCCTCAAACACGAGACGAAGCAGAGGTGGAGACGGCGTACAACACGAACTCAAAGCTGAATATGCAACTTCATGTTCGCTGCAACCTGGGGATGTAAAAGATGGTGTGGCCCCAAAATGTTTATGTGAAAAATATGCCATCTATTACATGTCGAAGACAAACACCCACCCAAATAGGCTATTTTTTAGATGCCCATTATTAAAGGTAAGCACGCAATTCTTCATGTATTGCCGCATTGGCAGCCCCGTTTTTTACTTTTGATCTACGATAACGATCAATGTGGTTGTACAAATCTTTGCGTGTGAAGCCAGCATGACGATATCCACCCTTCTGGAACACAATATATCTCATAATATGGCACGTCTTGACACCAAAATTATGAAGATTTTTCACTTGGACTTTATCAGTAACAGTGAGAGGACGATTGGCCGGAACGAGATGTGCAAATTGGGGGGTCGTCAGATCGTGGTTGTGAGATTCCACAAAACATGATACCTTCCATCTTCCGCAACCGTAGTCAAGCTTTACCCTAAGCCGAGCTGGACACTTGGTTCGCGTGAGTGACTTGCCTCCCTTGATCTATCATCCAGATCAAGATACCTCATATTCCTCCAGCCCTCCTTATTGCAAACAAGTTGCCTGCAAATGATTCTACCTTCGTTATCCCTAACGGTGTCGTCCTTCCTCATTACAAATCCATGCCAACAAAGCATAAGCGTTATAAAATTGGCAAGCCTCATCTTCTGTCCTAAACTCCAGGTTTCAAATATCCTCCACCATTAAATCTGCTATTCTTTTTACACCACAATCTTGTTGACTCTTACTAGTAGAATCCAACGAATCCATATCGTCATCTTCAGCATCATCTTCTACATTCGGTTGATAATCGAAATCATCACCCAAATCATTATCAGAATCATTCTTAACATCATCCTCGTTTGTGGACATAATTTTACCCCTGCCAAAGTCCAGGTTGGTGACAAAAAATGTGAATAAACAGAACTAATGACAGCAACTGCAGGAAGCTAACCTAAGCTGCATGTAAAATTACTGGAACCAAACCCAATTAAACTAACCCAATTGTTTACGACTCCAGTATAAGGTTTTAATTTCAATGCCCCAAACCTATTGATGATTGGATTTTTGACGGTTTAGAATTTCTCAAATAAAATCTCGTCAAAGTATAGTTTCTAAACCAAGCAATAATCCTTTCATACAAAAAGTTGTTTGTCACTAAAACAAACCCCTAAATTTATAAACTGAAGTATTGAACCTCGGGTCGTTCTCCCTAGGAATTACAATAAAGTGTCTTATTATTGGTTGTGAGTTATTTTGGGGTTTTAATAAGAAACATGAAAGATAAATGGCAAGAAAGTAAACTAACAACTATAAAAGGCTCTTGGCAAGGTATGAAAATTAGAAGTTCTATCCTAGTTATCCTTCTCAATTGTGATGAGAATTATTCATTGCTACCACTTAGTTAACTCTTACTAAATAAAGGAAAGTCAAGTGGATGAATTGACTTGAGCCACAAGTCCTAGCCAACTCCCAAAGAAAGACTAGCTTTAGTACACTCCAAACCAATTAGCAATCTCTCCAATTACCAATCAACAAAGGAATTAGATAACTCAAGTGTCACTAATTACTCTACCTAGGCCAAGAGGAACAAAATCTACACTATATCTAGAAGAGGCATTTCAACAAACACATAAAAGGAAACAAAAGTAAACAACATAAATTGCAAGAATTAAAGAGAGATCTAACTACAAAGGCAAGAGATCAACAATAGAAAAGCAAAGAAGAACAATTATTATGAATTACCTCTTATTGAATTGAAAGAAAATGGAAGGAACAATAGTAGATCTACAACAAAATACAAGAACAACATAAAGGAAATTACAATAAAAGAATGGAAGAAGAATGAATGTAACTACAAGGAATTGAGAAGATAGAAGTTGAAGAAGATGAATTAAAATCTAGATCTAAGAACTAAACCTAATCCTAATCCTAATCCTAGAGAAAAGTGAGAGCTTCTCTCTCTAAAAACTACTTCTAAAACTAAACTATGACTAATGGTTACTAACTTCTAAATTATGAGAGTATCTTCATTCCCCCTTCAATCCTTGGCTTAAATAGCATCAGAAATGAGTTGGATTGGGCCCATAAGGCTTCTAAAATCGCTGGCCACGTTTTGCTTTAAGTGAACTAGGTGGCAGCAACGGCGCGTGCGCGCCACCATACGTGTAGAAACTATGGCAAATCTTATATCGTTTCAAAGCTCCGGATGTTAGCTTTCTAACCCAACTGGAACCGCATCATTTGGACCTTTGTAGCTCAAGTTATGGTCGTTTAAGTGCGAAGAGGTCGGCTTGACAGCTTTCCGGTTCTTTCATTTCTTCATGAGTTCTCCAACTTTTCATGCTTCTTTCTTCATTCCCTTGATCCGATCTTTGCCTCCTAAACCTTAAATCACTTAACAAACATATCAAGGCATCTAATGGAATCAAGGTAAATTAAATTTATTTATTTTTAGACCTAAAAAGCATGTTTTCACTCTTAAGCACAATTAAAGGAGAAGTTATGAAATCATGCTATTTCAATGGATAAATGTGGGTAAAAGGTTATAAAATCTCCTAAAATCAATACAAGATAAACCCTACAAATGGGGTTTATCACCTATCCACAGCATAGAACTGGATAATGTGACTTAATTTCTAAATTCTAGAATAACAACCCAACACCTTAAACAGAGAACCGTTGAAAAGGCATAGACTATCATCAGAATTAAACTAATTTGAATTAACAAAAAAACTTAATCGGACATACCTTGATGACAACCAAAGGTTGAGCTTGAATGGGTAAAAATGAACTACTGGAGGAAGGTGACCTTACCTAATCCGCCACACCTAATTCGAAGGCAGCTGAAAAATGGAGATGGTAAACTAGCTTCCACCAGCCACAATTTCATCAATAGCAGAAATTCAGCTACAAATTTTTCTGCTGGAGCCACATCAGGTTAGCATTCGGCCTCTCCTCAGTTAACGGCGATGCCTAGCTGACAGAATCAGAGTAGCAGTTCTGGCTCCAGTAACTCGAAAGAGATAATGCTTGCTAAATGGACGTTGGGTTGATTAATGTGTGGTATAAATACAACGAAGGGCCGAAGGCCAAAAAACGAAATAGGGTTGGGTACTATGGATGCTATGTGTTTTTCTAGTTCTCAGAGATGCATGTTCAATTTCAGGAAGAGATAGAGGATATTTTTTTTAAAAAAAAAATTAGAGATTAAAAATTATCATTTCAAATATTTCCCAATATACTATACATTATGTATATACACTAATATAGTATATTTATGTTATAGGTTCATTAAAAGCTTTTACTATAACCAATGAATCAATTAATGAAAGTTTGAAAATTTTACTTCATCAATAGCGGTGAAAGTGATTTAGAAGAAATCACCTTATTTAAATGAAATTTTCTGTCTTGAAGTTAATTTTTTTGGTTACATCCTCCAAACCATTTTTTTTTCAAACTTCGATTTTAGGAAAAAAATGTAAAGCATGTTATGAGCCGAAAAGCCATAAGCCATTAATGGATTGGAAAAATAAAAATGGGACAACGCTGATATCTTCAAAGGATATCCGTATTCATAATATTTTGGAAAACATTTCTGGCCAAATTAACCAAGGTTAGGTTTACTTTTCCACTTAACATTCTATTTGGTTATTTTTTCAAGGGTAATAGCTTGTGAGTTAAGTTTAGCATCGGGTGAATCATTGATTAGTATGGTTGCTTATGTTGCTGAATTAGTTTTTAGATAAGAGAGGCATTATCCTTTTTCATTTATTTGAGATTTAAGATTTAAAATTTTAATTTTTTTATTGTTGATGCTTTAGGTTTTTTTTTTCGTGCTATAAAAGGAGATGTTCTAGTTTTAAATAGTAATTTTAGATCAATTTTTTAATCATGTAAAATGAAGTGAGAATAGAGTAATTCATAAATTAACTCAATTTACTCTTACCAATTCAAACATTGGTAATGTTAAGAAGATAAAAAATTTTTTATTATTATAATAATTAATAAATATTAAATAAGATAAATTTTAACTGTTTTTTATTTTTTTATTTTTTTAACCAAACATTTCCGTTCAAATACTGTGTAGATAAAAGATGCATTTAGTTCCAACGAACAAACAAAAAAAAGAAGATGCATTTAGTCATGTAATTAGCCTAGTTTTGATGGACATTTTGGCTCCACATGAATGAAATTTCCTCTGTTTCCTGTTAAAATAAAAAAAAAATGGATTTGGGCTAGACCAATGGAAAATTGGACCACAACTTCCCTTTTTCTTTTTCTTTAGTAGAAATCAATTATTTATACCAACATTCGGTTGGTTTATTAGGTTGAGGTGCTATGTCTTTTGAGCAACACCATGATTTTGAATTTTAGATTTGTATGAAGCAACGAATTTGGAAAGATCGCCTTTTTATATAGGACATTTGCAATGCCTGAATCTCTATTAGTTGGTTCGAAGAATTAAAAAAAAATCAATTATATATTTTACCAAAAATGATTTTTTTTTTATTCAAAATTATCTGTATCATATTGAGGCGATAATTTTTTCAAATTATTTCGCAAGACTTAAACCTAAAACCTAAATAAAAAAAAAAGCATCAAACATATACATTTTGAACCATGGTCATGCAAAAAAATAGTACATGGTTGGTTACTTGCTTTGCAATGAAGCATTTGGCAAAATTGCATGCCAAAATGGATCAAATCAAAAAATAAATTCAAATTGAAATATGTTTTAACTTTTAAAAGATTACAAAAAGTGTTTTTATGCGTCAATAAGCTATAGTTTAAATGTATAATTTTTTCTTTCTCACCTAAAAATCTCGAATTTAAATCCCATTTTTAACTTTAAAAAAAAAAAAGAAAAATACTTCTATGTCACGCTAAGTAATGATTCCCGTAATAAAGTAGAATTCTAATTTTTGAACTTCTTTAGTCATATTTTTTTTATACCATATACTTCCACTAACCATGCATTGATTTTGTCCAAAACTTTAAAAATATTGTAATGTCATTTTCATGCTTTGCTTTTGATTTGGGTGGATTTTAGAAAAATAAAATTTATTGTATCTTCTAATACAACATATTAAAGATAAATTCGTCTCATATTTAAATTCCATCTAAATTTGTTAATGGATTATTACACGTTGTATGTATAATATAAAATTCGAACTTTCAATACTTAATTAAGCGGACAAATGAGTTAAGCACTAGATTAATTCAAATTGATTTGAATTTCAGAAAAATTAATATTATTAATTAGTCACATCCTTCGTTTTTTACCATATTCTATAATTTTGTTCCCATTATATATAATTCCTTTGCCTGTCACACTTCTCTCAAATTCATTTGCTTCTTTTTCTGATTCCATTTCATTCCTTTGATTGTGAAACAACAATGACTTCCACCTTGTCTAGTCAATTCTTCCAACTCTCATGGCATCTTCTGCAATTTTTTGTTGTTTTTTTTTTCAAAGTCACCAAAGGTACATTCATCCATCCATTCATGTCACTTCAATATTCAAGGTTTTTCCAAAGCATGCTTTTGATTTCATTGAAGACATAATGAGTACGCACGGTTGTAGATAAAATTAATCTTTTTACTTGTGAGATAAGACTTGGTGCATCTATATTTTTCAAACTCCACCAAATAAAAGTCATTATATCTAATTTTCAAATCAAATTTCAAATAATTGATTACCTAAGTGGCATTAACTTTGTTACGTTAATCTCTCTCTCTACATATAAAGTAAGGGAAGAGTTTCAAGTATACCAAGAACACCAGTGTTTCAGTTGTTTTAACCGTTGATCTAAATTTAAAAAATATATATAATATATATTAATTGAAATTAACGGTTAAAACAACTGGAACACTAATGTTCCGGATACATTTGAAAATTTTTCTAAAGTAAGTAATTATAAATAATGGATTGAACTTTTAATGCAGTGTAACATATTTTATATAGATATATAATTATAAATTCATACTTTTGTAAAAGTAAATATTTTTTATACTAACTAAGTAAATAATCATTTAGAAACAAAAATGTACAAAACTAAAATCAGATAATTCTAATTGAAATAACTTGTTTTTTATTTTCTTTTATTCCCTTTGAAATTCAATGAAATTCACTTCAACTTCTCTCTACTTTGTCTAATCCAGATTTATTTTGGAATAGTTGTTGATGGTAATTTGTCTTAGCATAGTTATTGAAAGACATAATAAATATTAATTAATTAATGAATTATTGAAATTTAAAAACCACAGTTAAATTAAGAAAAAAAAACTATATCAAAAAAGGAGAAAATAAAATTAATAAGATGACAAGAAAAATGCCACTATTTATTTATTTCACTTGCCCAGCTTCAATAGAATATCTATCAAAAATTCTAAATCCACATTATATGGATTATTCCATCCCAAGGGCCAAGGTCGTCCCTCATTTGACTAATAAATTTAAGTTCCAACTCCCTCAATTGAACCCTTTGTCAAAATATTGCCCTAAAAAAAAATCTTAAACAGTTTTTGAAAATTATTTTAAAAGGTAATGAAATTTTTAATAAAAAAATATTTTTTTATTTTTTATTTTTATTTTTGTGAAATTAATTAGTTTCTTTGTTAATATTTTTTTATATTAGTGGAATAAGTCTACACATGACATGTTAAACTATATATTTATCCATTAAAAATTAATTACGATAAAAGTTTTGTTATTTTTAAAAATAATTGTTAAGACTATTTAGTTTTTTATTATATTTTTTAAATATATTGACTAAATTTATTATATAAAATTAAAAAATATTAATAAATTTTAAATTAATTTTATTTATAAAAATTAAATAAAAAATATATTAATAATTAATATATCACATAAATATATTTTAACAAAAAAAATATTAATAAAAAAATAATTAATCTCAAAAAATTGAATATCTTATATCAAACAAATCTCGTAGTCCTTCCAAAAATTATTAAAGATCGATATGAGTATCCACTCAAATATTAAAAAAATATTGAGCTTCCACAATATATTTTCCCATCAAGTTGCATATACTAATTAATTTTGGTGATTGTTTTTTTATTTTTTTACAGTATTTTTTAATAGTCTGTCATATATTGAGTTCAATTTAAAGATTTATTATTGACAAATGAATTACTGGATAAAATAAAATTTGAATTCTCGATATTTATTTAAGCAATTATGCTATATATAAGTTTTTTTGACTTACAAATCTTACAAGTTGTGCCAAACTCAATAGAAGATACGTTTACCCACAAAAGCGTGAATACGCACATCACATTTCCAAAGCGCTCATTCACCATTACGAACGACTCTTCTTCTTCTACCTCGATGAAAATCACAACTGTCATTTTTTCTTCGTGTTTTTTCTCCTCCTCCTCTTCTTCCTTCTTCTTTGTATTTCTCCTCCTTTTTCTTCGCGTGTTTAATCTTCATCGTCGTGTTTCTCCTCATTCTTCTTTTGATTTTGCAACATTATATATATATATATATATTTTTTCTTCTTTATTTATTTTTTCTCTCAAAAAGAATTATGAGAATATGAAATAAGAAGATGAAAAAGAAGAAGCAGCAGAAGATGAGGAGGATGAAGAGGAAGAGTTCTGAATTATGCAGAACTTATCAGAATAAAAATACACTCAAATATCTTTGTTTTACACCCAAATTTGCTACAAATAAAGAAATGAGTTATGCTACGTGTACACTAAAATCAACCACCAAAGTTAGCCACCAATATAAAATATATACTGGAATACAAATATACATTAAAAATAAATTAAAGCACACATGTATTTATACACAAATACATTGATGGCTGATTTTAATGTACAAATAGTATTTTTATACAGAAAAATATTTCTTCTAATGCTGCATTTTTTTCTTCTTTTTTTTCTTTTCCTTATTTCTTTCTTTCTTTTAGTTAAATGAATGTAAATTCATCATCTTTCAAGTAATTTTGTAGCATTATGTGTTTCTTCTTTTTTTTTTTGATTTTTTTTGTTTTTATTCTTGTTAAGAGAGTAAAACAAGAAAAAACTTGAGAAGGTAAAACAAAAAGAAAAAGGTGAATAAGAAAAAAAAAGAAGAAGATGGTAATGATGATGAAAAAAAAAGGATGAAGAGGAGGAAGAGGAAGAGTTTTGAAATATGCAAAACTTATCAAAATAAAAATATATTCCAATTTCTTAGTTTTACACCCAAATATCTTCGTGTTACATCCAAATTCGCTGTAAATACAGAAAAATATTTTTTTTAATGCTGTATTTTTTTCTAAATTGAACCACATTTCAGTCACTTGATTGGATTAAAAAACAATAATCAATTTTATTTTGGTTCAATCGACAATCTAAACTTGAATTATTCATTATATTCAACAACGAGATAATTGATGATGAGGGAGAAAGAGAAAAAGAAAGAAAGAGAAGAAAATCCAATGAAAAAAGAAGAAGGAAGACGAGGAGGTGGTGTTGATGACGACAATAACGAAAAAAAATAACGAAGAAAAAGAACGTGCAAGAAGAAGAAGAACGTGTAGTAACATGAAGAAGAACATGCGCACATTGATTGAAAAATCTGTTAAGGAGGAGCGTGAAACATACGTGCTATAAAAAGCGCGTTTTAGGAGTAAGTAAATTTCAGAACTTGTAAGACTTGTATAACAAAAAAAACTTATATATAAAAATTAATTCTTATTTAAGTGGATTAATAAATTAACTACTAGAGCAACTCAACTTAATTAATTTTTATGAGTGCTTTTGATATACACTTTTAGGTTAAAATTAATTTCAAAGGAAAAACGAGCTAAATGTGTGTAATTAATTTTCTTATTGAATTTTCTTATTCTTCGATTTATTAATGCAAGTTGGAAATTTGCGCAAATCTAGAAGGGGACAAAAAATTGAAGAAAAGCGGATAGGTAGGGTAAGTAAGTAAGAAGCAATAATATAAAAATGCAGCAACTTGGTTTGGTTCAGCTAGACACCAAAAAAATAAAGACAGCAAGTTGCAGCTATAGATAGATTAGAGAGTCTTGGACAAAGAAAATTGATTTATCAAAAAACATTAAAATACACATCATACCCTTGAAAGGTTAGAAAAATCTGTACCCAACAGGTGGCACTATATTTTAAATTAAAACAAAAATAGAAAAAGTGATAGTTAATTTTAAATGTTAAATTTTATAATAATGTAAAAGAACAAATATACTTTTATGTTTAAAGTTTAAACCTGATCTCAACTTTACACACAACCATTTCTTTGTATTATTTTAAATTAAATGATCATTCAAACAGAACATATACAAAGTAATTATTTTTACAAATATAATACGTATAATTAGAAGTTGACATACTTTTATATTGCAATATGTGCAAATGGAATCCTTAAAAATTAGTATTTTATTCACCCTCACATAATTGATATATGTAGTATAACTGTATGCCGACATAAAGTACTTTTATATTGCAATATGCGTAAATAAAATCCTTAAAAATAATTTTTTTGAAAATAAAAAATAGTATTTTATTCACCTACAAATAATTTATTATTAGACAAAGCAACGTAATTAAAGATCAAGAAAATTGTTTTTTTTTTAGATTTTATTTTTAATCTCGATATAAAGTGTCTGCAAAACTTGTATCAAGATTTTTAATTTGAAGAGTAATACAACTATTCTCAAACAATTAGTTCCAGAA
>NC_029781.3:98936976-98997230 GCF_000817695.3 Arachis duranensis
GTAAACACAATATTCAGATTTCTTTTCACACTCCTTTAACTTTTTTTTTCTTTTTTTTTTCTCTTTTGAGTTCTTCTATTTCACCCTAATTTTCCTTCTCTTCATATCCAACCTCACACAACAGAGTTAACGAGAGTTGCTCTGCTTCGTTTACAACTCTTTATTATGGTGTGGTAAGTGTGGATCCAGAAACAGAGGCCCCAATCACGAGATTGGATTTGAAAGGTTAACATCTCAGAAATTCTGCCAAAAAAAAGTGTAAGCAAAGGGATGAATCCTGTACCAGAGCCAACAGTGACAAATTCGATTGGAATTTTGATATTCAAAGAATTACAAACCTAGTGAATCAACTACAGTCTATGACTACTCGCACAAATGTGAGTCCAATTTCAGATCCGGTGAGTCCTTACTTCTTGCATTCTGGAGAAAGTCCAGAAACTCCTTTAATTTTTATAATTCTTGGACCTAATAACTACCACGCCTGGGAAACAGCGATGTTGCGAGCTCTTATGTCTAAGAATAAGTGGCAGTTTGTTGATGGATCTATACCTAAACCAGCAAGAGAAGATCTATTGTTTAGTGTTTGGGAAAGATGCAATATGTAACTTTTTTATTATTATTAGCACAATCTTACAAACAGAATTTTTTAAGTTTTTCAAATGAAAATAAGATCAAACATAAAATTTAACACAATACTAAAATTAAAAATAAAAATAATACTTAAAGACCGGAAAATAGATAATTGAAGGTTGTGGTAGGCTTAGAGAAGGGGGGTTGAATCTATGCCTTCCTTTTAAGTTACTGTTATGAACCTTTTTAAACAAAATTACAATTCTGATTCTGTTTGAACTCCGCAGCGGAAATTTACGAGACAATTTATTTTTGTCTCATGAATATCAGAAAACAAAACTTAGCAGAGAAGAGAAAAGAGAACATCAGCATATATCCTGGTTCGGTTGCCTTGTGCTATGCAACCTACATCCAGTCTCCTCCACAATTATGGAGGAATTTCACTATAGTTAACAGAATTACATACACCAATTTCACTCACAAGTTCTATTCTAACTTGACATTGGTTATGCTAACTCCTAACTATTCACCCTTAGTGCTAACCCAACTAAGAAAGGGATACCAAACAGGTACAAGATACAAGACACTTAGCTAACCTAAAGAAATATGAAAATAACTCTAGGCTTTTCTCTCAAGTGTATCTCTCAGCCTTTTTCACTCATGGCTTTTTCTTAAGCTTTCTCACTTTGCCTTTTCTCTCAAGAAATTACAGAAAGATAAGCTTAGAAAAGTACATTACAATCAGTAAAACATGAAGGAGATTGACTTCATCAACAGCCTCTAAGCTATGTGAAAAACCAGCTTTGCAAACCTCTGAATTTGTTTGTCAGTGTTGGCAGAATGCTTCTTTGATAGAGAGCATTGTCCAAGTAGAGGAACTTCACAGGGAATACTTCACAGAACTCAACTTCTCAAACTCTGGTTTTCTCTCCTTAGTCCTGAATGAACAGAAAAACTTCTTTTTAACTCCTTGCATGTTGCTGGGTCCTTCTTCCAAGGTCAACATCTTGAGCCTTGAGCTTCACCAACCACAGATTCACTTTTTCTCCTTAATCCTCAGAGTAGAAACTTTCCTTCTGACTTTTCCAACTTGTCCGAAAGCCAAGAAGGAGTAACCGAAATTGTCTTCCAATAGTCAACCAAATCTGAACCATAGAGATGCAACTTGGTCCCCAAGAATCTCTTGTGGCCGTGGATTTGAAACAGAATAGGGCAGAGAACCACTTTCCCTTGAATGCCATTTTCAGATATTACAGAGCGCTGGGAAGAAGGGATGAAGATCTGATGCATGCAAGATGAGATGGATTACCTTTCTTAAGCTTGATTTAGCTTGGAGTTACTGTTTTAGCTTCTGTGCTTCAAGCTTCACTCTCTCTCTCTTGCTTCTTTGGTCACTAGCTTATGGATGAAGATTTTTCTCTCTTTCTCTTTCTTACTTTTCTGATGCTATGATTTGACTTGATTATAGAAGTGTACGTTGCTGTGGTGAGAGCAAGTGAGAGGGAATGAAAGCTTCTATCTTGTATGAGAAGCTTTGTGGGATGGATACGGGCTTGGATCCGATTTTCGTTAAGCCACCCGTTTGACCCATTGGATCCTTTGACTTTGATTCTCTTGGGCTGTGCTTGATTACTTATCCATCAGCCTTGCTATATCATTTTCATACCATTTGGGCTGCTTGAGATTTTGTTGGCCTGCAATATGAAATAAATAATTAGCAACATATACTTATTAACACTTAACACTAATTATTTATTTTGCCCAAAAATAATGTTTGTCATCACTAATTAATTTAGTTAATTTCTTAACTCAACAATAATCAAAGAACAAGAATAATTAAGGAATTGAAAGAACAAGACTAAAATAAATGAAGAACAAATGAAAACAATAAACAACTCCCAATATTTATATGCATTTGTATTTTATTATTTTCTGGATCATGACCTTCATACTTTCTAGTTCATCAATCACAAAACTAACACTCGTCCCTATTGCAGAAAAATTTGATAAAGAAAATTTTACTACGTAGCGTTACCATGCATGCCTTACAATTCAGAGTTTGAGTTTAGATTTTCATCTTGATTGGCTAATGCTCCGACACTTTTTGGGCCGATTCCAAAATCTATCACTGATACTATTAATGATGCTACATATTTGTAGAATTTTCTAGATTTTTCATGATCTTATTTCATAAAAATAAATATTTAGATATTATGATAGAGAAGTCTAGAAGTTAAGTAAATAAATTAAGTACTAGAAATATCTAAGATTAATATCTAAAAATATCTAGATTAATATTTAGAAATATCTAAGATTTGGAATTATCTAGAATCAACTTATGGAGTCTATAAATAGGCCATCATGAAATTCATTATAACTAACTAACAAAGATATCAAATTCCATTAGCTTTTGTACTCTCTCAAACCATTTATTCAAACTACTTGTTCATCAAAACTATCCTTGTTACAATATTCAAGTTTATAATACACTAAACCAACATCAAACTGTTTTATAAAACTAACAGTGGCATGAGAACTATGTTCGATCATCTATTGGGTATAGAATATTTTTTCCTAACCTATCAACTATACATATCCATTACATTATAATCCATTAAAAAATAAATTTTTTCCATAACTATGACTATCTCAACCATCAATATTCATGTACCCATATTATCAAAAGATAATTATGAGGTCTGATATTTTTAAATAAAAATCTTTCTACAAACACAAGACTTGTGAAATGTTGTCCACGAAAGATTCATCATGTCAGAGAATTACGTAACACTTTTTTGTTGTAGAAAAGAAAAAATTGAAGAAAGAGCAACAAAAAAATCATCAGCTAAAAAAGTGTGAAAAAACTTGAAGCAAGAGTTTAGAGGTGAAATAAAGGTACGCATAGTCCTCCTCCAATCTCTGAGGAAGCAATATGCAAATATTAAAATGAAAGATTTTGAGAAAATAAAAAGTTATTATACAAGATTAACGAGTTTAGTAACTGAAATGAAAACTTAGGAGAGGACTTTTTTGATAAAAAGATAATGAAAAAAATACCCATTAGTTTGCCTTCCATATTTGATCTTAAAGTATCTACAATTGAGAAAACTAAAGATTTATCAACGCTAGCGCTAACAAAGTTAATAAGCTCACTACACATTTTTGAACAAAGACTAATAAGTCAAAATAATAAAGATTCAATAACAAATACATTTCAGTCTAAGATAAATATAAAATATTAGAATCTAAATAAAAAAGAAAGAGGAAAAAGACAAGCAAATTCTAGAAGTTCAGACACTTCTAAAAAAATAGAAAATAAAACTGAAGATAGAAAATAATATTCTTCTTGTGGCATATGCAAGAAAATTAACCACCTAGAGAAGGATTATTGGCACCGTAAGAAATCACAGTACTGTAATTGTAAAAGGTTTGGACATATGGAGAAAGATTGCAAGATGAAGATCAATCATCACACAAACTTCTCTAAAAAAAAAGCGAGAGAAGAGTACCTATTCTATGTATCATCACAAGAAGAGTGCTTATTCTATGTATCTCGATAGTGGTTGCAGTAATCACATGATAGGTGATCAAAGTCTATTCAGTGACATCAATAAATTTGTTTGATCTGGTATCAAACTTGGAGATGAAACAATCGTGCAGACAAATGGCAAAGGTACAATCATTGTCCACACTAAGATAGGTACTAAGAATATTCATGATGTTCTATTAGTTCCTAAACTAACATAGAATCTATTTAGTATTGGCCAAATGCTAGAAAAAGACTACGTATTGCACTTTGAAGAAGACTCATGCACCATAAATGAAAAAAAAAAACTAAAAAACTTCTAGTAATAATCAAAATGAAAAACAGGAGCTTTCCACTCAAATGAAATTATATCATAGAAACTGCATTAAAGACACAAGAAGATAATTCATGATTGTAGCATCGAAAATTTAGCCATTTTCATTTTCATGGATTAAAGCTGCTATATCAAAAGCAACTAATGAGAGATCTACCAAAAATTATAAAGATTAATCAACCTTGCGAAAGATGTTTACTTGACAAACAACATCGCCAACCATTTTCTTCTGGAAGAGCTTAGCGAGAGCCAAAGAAATGCTTGAATTAGTTCACACTGACGTTTGTGGTTCGATGAAGACTCTATAACTCAATAACAATAGGTACTTCATTATCTTCATCGATGATTATACTAGAATGAAATGGGTACACTCCTACATGAAAAATTAGAGATTTTTGACATCTTCAAAAAATTCAAGCAACATGTGAAAAAGCAAAGTGGTCGTAGCATCACGGTACTTCATAGCGATAGAGGAACTAAATACACTTCTAAAGAATTTAATAAATTCTGCGAAAAAGAGGGTGTTAAGCGTCAACTCATAGTGGGATATATTTCTGAGCAAAATGAAGTATCTGAGAGGGAAAATAGAACAATGATGGAGATGGCACGCTCGATCCTCAAGAAAAAAAAATTGCCAAACATCTTCTAGGCAGAATCTGTTTATACAACAGTATATCTACTAAATTGTTGTCCCGTTAAGACAGTAGAAAATAAAACTCCAACTAAGAGTCTTTAAATGCATATACTATGTCCACATTCCCACAAAAAAAAGCTCGATGAGAAGATAGAAAAAAGAATTTTCTTTGGATATAGTACACAATCAAAAAAATATCGTGTGTATAACTTGCAAACAAAGAAACTCATAATTAGTCGAGACGTGGAGTTTGACAACAATGTTTCATGGAACTAGGAAGATAAAAAGTCGAGAAAGAAAATATTGAAGTATCATAGCAATTACCTACAAGACTAGAAGAACAAGAACGTGAAAAAACAAGCACAATTACTCCAACAGTAGAAGCAACCACTGATTCTCCTCCAAGAAAAACTAAATCTCTGCAAGATGTATATGAAACATGTAATTTTACCAAGATCGAGCCTACAAGCTTTGAAGAAGCAAAAAAGTAAGAAGAATGGAAAAATAACATGGAAGAATAAATTAAGATGATTGAGAAGAACAATATATGGGAACGGGTAAATCACCCTTCAAATAAAGATATCATTGGAGTCAAATGGGTATACAAGACTAAGCTCAATCTCGATGAATTTATTCAGAAGCATAAAACAAGACTTCTAGCTAAAGAATATACACAAATTGCTCGCCTAGATATAATAGGGGCGCTCATTGCACTAACCGCACAAAAACAATAAAAAAAATCTTTCAACTGGATATAAAATCTGCCTTTTTAAATAGAGAACTGATGGAAGAACAAATTTAGAGTTAGGTCAAACCTTTCCTAAAGTTTGAGAGGCGGCGAGTTGAGAGGGTAATTGGGGGATATTAGAAATATAAGTGATAAAGGTTAACAGAAATTACAAAATCAAGATCAAGATTAAGTAGTTAAGTCAGTTTCTTGATCTCAAAATTTTTGTGTATACATAACTCTACATATATAAAACAAGAAAGTACAAAATAAACAACACCAATAATAATAGAGAATGGATTTTTTTAATTATTTTTAATTTTTTAATAAAATGTGATATCTCACTTTATATTTTTTAAGTGAAACTAAAAAAAATATATAAAAAAATATTAAATAATAAAAAATTTTATTTTATTAAATAATTAAAAAAATTAAAAAAATCCACTCCCATAGTAATAATAATCTTAATACTCATTTACTTCTACTTTTTCTCTTTAATAATTTGGACTTGGTTCTTATTTCTCTCTTAAGTTAATCATCACCTTTTAATTACATATAGTTATTAAAACAATTATTAAATTTAAAGGGAATATAAAAGAACCAAGATTTAGGTGCAGAGAGTGAGCTTTTGAATTTTGATATTTTTAAGGAACGGTGAAAACAATGGGCGGCACAATAAAAGGGGAACGACCCCTTTTCCATTGCACGAATGCCACGTAACCATTCTCCACTGCCAGCTGGACTCACTGGCACGTTTCCTCTTATCACTTGTCATTCACGGAACTCATTTTCACCGACCCTGTCATTATATCATTACTCCTCACTTCAATATATCTGAAACTCTCTCACTTTCTTTCTCTCTGCTTCATAACAACAATGCAAAACCCAACCCAAAAGCCTTTGTTTTTTTCTCTCTCTCTCTCCTTCTTCTTAAACCTTTCTTTCTCTACATTTTTTATGCCTTGCCCTTGAGTGTTTGTTTTGTGCTTTCTTTCCCTTCTTTTGTCTGGACAGAATTGCCCCTGCTGGAAGCTGAAAATTACTGAAGGCTTTTGCTGTTGCAACTTTCTGCAAGCAAAGTTAGTTGCTTTCTATCTTTTCGCTTGTTGAATTTGCTGTTCATTTTATCAATTGCATGCAGGGAAGTGTTTCTCTCAAAAGATTTGGGGTTTTCAACTTCTTCTGATCCATTTTTCGTTTTTGGTTTCCTTTCTGAAAAAAAAAAAAGGAGAATGGAGGGTGTTTTAGTAAATTTAGAGAATTAGAGTGCGGTTTGTTGTGAAATCTAGTGATGGATCATTTGGATTTTTTGTCTATTTAGTAAGGGATTCTTGTGTAACTGACTGTGCTGTGTGTAATGAACATGTTGAAGAATTTTGTTCTGTAATGTAGCTTGATTTGCATTTGTTATGTACTGTTGAGCTGTTGCTACTATGGTTAATTTATCTTCTTTTGTTTGTTAACTGCTTTTATAGATGAGATGCGGAATTTGGGGAATTTTTTGAGCTCCTAGGTGCTTGAATTTGGAAGAAATTTTTAAGGCTAATCTTGGTTGAAGTGCTGTTGCTTGAATTGAACTGAACTGAAATGAATTGAATTGAACAACTCCCTCTCTTCGAAGCTCCGTTATCGATCGAGTTTTCCTTGTAAGTGTCCGCGCCGATATCCTATTCCGCATTTGAATTTGTGTAGAAGATTTTGTTTCCTTTTCTTGAATCAACTTTAGAGTACTTTATGAAGATTCCTGATAAGGTGAATTCTTAATGTATGGACTAAATTCTTTTACCTGAACAATTAAGTATGGGTTCTCTTAGTTTCCAATTCTCCATGATGTAACTAGTTAAGAAATTTGGTTTCTAGGTTGTCAAATTATGAATAACCTAAAGCATGACAAATAAGAGTTGTTATAAACTAATAACTTAAAAATCTTCGAGTTTTCACAGGTGTTGAAAATGATTCTGACAAAGCAATATAGGTGTGTACACTCAGCTAGTTGTCAATGCATCAAGGGGCATTTAAGTGAAGATGTGTTATTCTTGGTTTTTCATCGTTTGAATTGGAACCCCAAGCTAATTGCCACTCTGTCATGTGTGTGCAAATGGTTCGATGATCTTGCGAAGCGAGTACTGTGGAAGGAGTTTTGTCGAACAAGAGCTCCTAAGATGATGCTTGATCTGCAATCAAGCGGAAGCCATAGTATTGACGGAAACTGGAGGCCCCTAGGGAAGCTGCTTACATACTGTTCCGGATGCAAGAGAGGTGGTTTGTTCAAAAACATTCAGATCCCCGGTCACTTTGTATATCGGACTAGGTTTTCTAGAACATCAGGAAAGAGCTTTCTTTTACCACAGTGCAGAAATGATGTTTTATATGTGTCTGATCCTTGCGAACATCTTGACCAAGGTGAAGAAGGGGATTTAGGATTCTTCCGTGGAATTTTCAAGTCTTTTGCGACCTCGAATGTAAGGAGGATGCTTAATAACAAGGGTGCCAGGCTTCATCCAACAGAGTTTTGCCCCTATTGTAAGGCAAAGTTGTGGAGCATGCTGCAGGCTAACATGATCCCGCAAAGTGCTAGTTGCAGGTTGGGTTCATATGAAGATTGCATCGAGTATTATGTTTGCCTTAATGGGCACATGCTTGGGATCTGCACCCTGTTACCATTATCTGAATCAGAAGAGGCATCTGAGAAGGACTAAGATTGTAATGATTCTCAGGTATTTTCTCATACCTAAAAATAATGAGTTTTTCTTATGTTTAGTTTTCGTTTCTCTTTTCTAATAATTTCTATATAAAAACTGAATGTTAAGATTGAAAATCTTTTTTGGAATTTTCGGCAACTGGCTTCATTAAAACTTAAACTGAGCTAAACAGCTAAATATTTTTTCATAGGTTATCTAGTTGATTAAAATCCTCAACTAAGCTTATAGAAAATTGTGATCCAGTATTGAATACTGAGCACCCAAAATCCATTTGTCTCCAACTTAATTTTGGTGTGCCTGAATAGTGGTTGTTTTAATTTTGTTATTTGCAATTTGTGTATAAAATCCCCGTAGTTTGACTCCTCAAAAATTCCCTACAGGATAGAGTATGGGGGATCAATTAAGTCTTGACTTCTCTAAAGATAATTTCTTGGTACATTCAAGTAAAATCATGTTAAAAGCAAGATGCCAATTCCTCCTTTTATTATCACACATGTTAACAGAAACCACTTTATAGAATCAAGAACAAAGCCTGTTCGTCCTTTAGGGATGCTTGATAGTTCATGATTTTAGTATGGTACATATGGACAAGATACTTGGTAGTTTGAGAGGAGTCTTCACAAGTGGAAGTCAAGAAGCTTCTTCTATATGTTACCAGAGAGTAGGAAGCAAAGTTTCAAGGAGAAATTATTGCGTTCTTATGGGAGCACTTAGTGTGTGTTTGGATTTCAGTTTGTAAACGGGAGTTTGCATAAAAGTGATTTTGCAAACTTGTTTTTGATGAAAAGTAAGTTTGTGTTAACGTGATTTATGTTTGGCAATCTTTATATCAAAATTGATTATAGTAAAATGAATGTTGTTTGGATTATACTATTCAAAATCACTCTTAGGTGAAAAATGACTAAAATAGACATCAATTAAAATATTATTTTTTATATTATTCTATTATTTTACTTTAAATATTTGAATAAATCTTATTATTAATTCATTTTATAATAAAGTTAATATTTATTTACTAAATTAAAATAACATATAAAAATTGACAAAATATATTTTAATACATAAAAACACTAATAAATATTAAATTAAAAGATAAAACACTAATGAAATACATAAAAAAATATCTTATACAAAATTAGTACATAAGAATACTATTATTTCTACTGCATGTGATTAATAATTTGATCCCTAATCGAGTTTCGAACACGATCCATTTCTGCAGAAGAGCCTAATGGTTAGAGTTTGATATGAGCTTTCACCAACATAACTATTATCTTCTCCATCAAGAATGTTTGCATGTTCATATTGATTAAACTCAGTATCTGTTTCAGAATGTCTTCTAATAAAATTATGAATAGCCATTGTTGCACACCTAAAATTTCTTGCACCCATAAATAACCTGTTTGTTCACTAGTTCTGCATGGTTTTTTGCACAAATAATTGACTGCATATTAACCAATTAATGCAGAAATATTTTCAATTTCATCTATTTCTTCTTCTATAATGGAAAGTAATTTTGATTTTTCATGTTGTTCTTTTTCATATTCTTTAAGCAAATATTCCATGTTCATTCCAAATTAATTAACAAAAAATAAGTCCTACATAAAAATATAAATAAATTCTTATCAATACCAAGCTAAGAAATAAATTATAATGTCAAACAAAAAGAAAAGATTTTATAATGTCAAACAAAAAGAAAAGATTTTATAATTTATTTTAGTTCCGTGAGTACTCTTTAATTTAGTATATTTTGGATTATAAATTTTTATTATTTATGATTCTTTTGTTAGTTATAGTTACTATATAATAAAAACAAATAAAGTACAATAAAAATAAAAAACAAAAACAAAAAAATCATACAAACATAATATATAATAATTCAACCAACAATATATATCATATGAACAAAAAAATTATAATAAAAAGTAAATAAAATTTATATGAATATAATCAAATAAAAAAAATAAAAAATTTATACATAACAAAAATATAGTACAATAAAGGATAGAAAAATAATTTATATAAACAAAAAATAATAAAAATTAATAAAAATAAAATTTATATCAACAATAGTTGTCATATAAATAAAAAAATACAATAAAAATATAACAATAGAAAATTAAAAAAATAACATCAGAACACTAAAAAAATAATATGAAACAAAACAATGTGAAAGCACTTCTAGATTAGAGATTCCAAAAAATTGCCAAACAAAACAATGTGGCGTTCAAGACGTTCAAACGAGCTTTTTGTTCTCCAACGTGAATCCCAAGCTTTTTGTTCTCCAACGTGAATCCCAAACACACCCTTAATATTTAGGTTGATTATCCTCCATCTATTAATATAATAACTTTCAAATGAAAATACAATTCTTACCATAAAGAAGAACACTGATATCTCGATAGATGGAGCGTAATCCACCAAAGTGCTCTACGAGTATGCAATAATTTCTCAAGAGTAGAAGAATACGCTGAAAGGTGTACGAATGCTTGGATTGCCTACTTTTACTCTGAAGTCCTCACAATATGATATTTCTTCAATTATTTTGAACAGATTGGCATTCCCTATTCACATGATGTACTGGTTTGAACGCACTTCTGGAATACTCATCGGGTAAAAATTTCTGGTCAAATATGCCATTATATGAATTAAATTTAAACCATTGAGTTTGATTGATGCTGCTGCTGTGTCAACACATGCTGGCATTTTCCTACAAAGGATAGATAGTGTATGAACAAAATTTTCAACAATGAATCAAAATATCGGCTTTGTTACTGTGAACAATGTTTGTTGATGTGTGAATATCTGTAGTACCCGGCTGGTAGATTTGGTTGTTCTTTAATTCATAATTGTTACGCATCATTCTCATTCCTCTTACTCTGCTAACCCAACCATCGTTATGAGGAGTTAGGTATATTCTTAGGCTTCATATTCTTTGTTTTGACGCGCAGCTTTAAATTATGAGAAAATGTGAGTCAATGATTACCAGACAAGATTCTAGTAGCCTTTCAATGATTACCAACATAATTCAAAAGGCCAATTTGCTATTGTGGAACAAACTCCCATTTTATCCACCATTGATGTGGGTGGGTGACTTGTTCATTTGATTTCTTAATGTCTCAAGTCTAAACTAGATCTAACACTGGCTGCCGCCGCATTTGTTGCTGGACCTTGTTCGATAACAACAACAACCATGTTGACGCTTCTTTCTCACGTTGCCTGCGTTGAACCTTTATCAAGTATTCATGCTTAAACGAGTTATTAAAATTATATAAATCAAAACAGCTGTTTAGACTCCGACGCAAGTGCACACTAATAACGCATATCACTCCTACATGTGTTTCGTTAAGTTCACAAAGAGTTGAATTGTAACACTTGGCTGTCCTAAATGGATTGGAAAGGAAAAGGTAATTGATTCGTTTCGACTGATTTCAAGCCTTCAAGGGGAAGCGAAAATGGTGGATGGTCATAGAGAACGACTTTGTAACCTTCACATTAAATAGATTAAAATAGGTGATTTGCTTAACAAGTTGCAGTAAATTTTCTACTCAGTTTCTTCGTCGTCCTTTCCAAAGTCCAACCCAGAAATTGTCATCCTTCCAATGTTAACTGCACAATGGAAATCACCAAACGAAATGTGTGATGAAAGAATGAAAGAGGAATCATTTAAACAATGCAGAACTTGTGAAAGGAAATGTCTTAAACTGATACTGCTATTTGAAAGTGGCGATTTAACATTTCAAAAGAATGCAAGGTTCCTTCATTTGCAAGATAACCTTACAAAACTCTATCAGGAAGCCATGTGTCAGGATGCAAATACATGCCATGAAGGTAGCATCAAAATATCCTCACACGGATTAGGGTACAGGGTTTATGATATAAATTTCTGTTAACAAAATTGATTCCAAGAAGAGAAATGCCATAGTTGATTTAACAGCAGAAAAAGTATGGCATTGTCCCCCTGCCCTTTTTCTTCAATTTGGTATGCACAAAAATGAAAATAACCGAAACATGGAAATGGCAAGGAATGCACCACATATTATAAAAGGTCTGGCAATTACCAAGAACGCAGTCAAATATAATCAAAATGAGTTTATCAGGATGATATTAAATATAAATATGCAGATATATTTAAACCTGGCACAACATAAACCAAGCTCCGCTCCTTCATAAAACAAACAGGAAACTACTACTAGGTGAGATTCACATTGACATACCAACGGCGTCCAGCCCCATTAATTTCGGCATGAACTGTCTTATGTGGTCTTCGGCTGCTTTATCAGCTTTCAATGTCTGGCACTCGAAAAAAACCATGATTCTTTTCTTCCCATTATTCTGTCCAACCATACCTGTGACATCCTTCTCCCAACTGTTACAAGGTGAATGCAAAACAATGAATTGAAGATGTCATCATGTAATACTCATCAAAATGAATGGAAACCTCGATTTGTAAATGTAAAGAATGTCTAGAAGAGAAACCCCATTCATAGAATCTAACTATAGTTAATCCTAGTAGAGTCCAATAATTCCTGCACTATACTCTAGAACAAATACCAACACGATTACCCGATTAAGAAAATTCACTTTCATCTTAATACCGTTATTCTAGCTGTTTACCATAAAAATTTTACTGATTAGGTATCAAATATGATTAAAAAAAAAGACCCTGGTAGTATATAATGTAAAGATCACAATGCCTTACCCATGAGCATGATCAATGCTATTGAACCGAGCAGCATCATGACCTTTGCACTCGACAATAGTAACTTGTTCTTTCTTTGTCTGTTTCAACAAAACCAAACAGGCAATGAAGTGCATGATGAACAGCTAAAGATAAACAAGACAGAAGTCATGGTTAGTACATTGAAATCTGTGATTGTAAGCTTGATGAGGCGATAATCCTCACCCCTACTGCATTCCCTTTCACAAGGCAATTCTTTCGCCGTAGAAAAAATTGGAAAAGAGAAACACATAAGTAATCATATTAAATGGAGAAAACCGAGAATGTACATAAAAAAAATCCTATAGATTCACATAGGACCATGAGAAAGTAATCAACATAAAATAAATCAACAAGGTGTAAAATAAATCCAACTCAACATCTTTTGCGATTCTGGGAAGAGTTACTCGTTGGAGGGAGGATAATGAAAGCTGTAAGCTGTGTTTAAAGTTTAAGTTTGACAATTTTAATAAGAAGCAAGTAATTCAGCTTAGGTTCAATGATATACAATCTAAAACAGAACAAATAACAAAACTCCGCTGTCAAAACACGCTATCCGTTTGCCTAAAGCGCATTTAGAAAGAAAATTTCCAATGATAATCCCCAATCCAGTGAAGAGAAAGGCAGACTAATCACCAACACTGGCTCTATGTCTATGAAAGGGTGCAATTGATTTAGACCCTGCATTTATCTCATGGCATGATCTAGGTCTGTGCCTCATTTTTCATCAAAGCAAACTCAAATGATATTAGATTAACGAGCGGTTTGCTGTAAAGCATTTGGCATTTCATAGAGTTTAGGGAAGAGCTGCACCCGAATCGTGTAATGTAGACAGCCTAACCTATTGCAAACATTAGTGGCTCTACTGCTTGAACTTCTGACTTCATAGACAACTCAACCGTTACTTCATGGTTACTTGAAACCCAGTGATAATTGCAAACACACAAAGAAATTCAATTTGCTAGCACTAGAGGAAACTATTAAAGTATCACTTTTTGGTTTATATTCTAACTAATATTCAATAGTACCTAAACTCAAATTTCAGTCTTCCTAAACACATTCACAAAATTGAAAATTACTTCAAAAAGAAATAATTAAAAAAAATTATAGATAATAATATACCAGAGCCATGAAGACCATAGCAGATAGAATGGGGAAGTTGGATGAAGTGTCCCGATAAAGAACCACTTGGTAACAATGCTATTGATGCCATTCCTTCCATCTCCTCCATCTTCTCTTCTCTCTCCTCTGCCACAAAATTTTAACCTAAAAATAAGTGACGGAAAAATTGGGAAGCGAATTCAAACCAATAAAGTTTGGATTTTTAATATTATCAACAGCTCATGATCAAAGATCAAATTTTAAAATAAGAGGAAAAAAATAACACACTGACCCATTGGGCAGTTAAGTTGGTTATGTTGAATGACACAGTGACAGTGCAAACTGTGAAAGCGAAAGGAAGAGAAGCTTGGTCCTCGGAGAAGAAACTGAATGATGGAAAACGAAAGCGACTCAAAGTAGCGGCATCAGTTATTAGCCACCGATTGCCGCTTTGTGGCGTCCCTGTTTCTCTCACCTTTACAGTTTACGACTTCTCGTTTAAGTGTTTAACCCTCCTCTCAATGATGAACAACTAATTTTGTGCTAAATCATTAAAAATATATTTTTTAAAAAGAAAAATGATAGAAGATTTTGCTAAAATAAACATTTTTAATTTATCCATATCAATCATCTTATCAGGTGAGATTTAAAGGGTCCGAGAAGAACTTGGTATTATAAGATTGAATCCTTTTTTTACTATAAGAAATTTTTGTAGATCCTATCTGTGCTATATTCTCATAAGCAGGATCTCCTAAAAATAAAGATAAACAAGAACATACTTAATGATACTAGATAAGGAAGAAAAAAATAACACTAGCCAAGCTTTCAGAGAAAGAAAAAAAATTTAAAACATTTTTGTAAAGAAAGTGGATATATTACGATGTTTGTTGAGATCTGAATACAACTAAGGTGAACTCCTCTTTTTATAAAGGTCTTTGGACGATAGCAATATCTTGCAGAATTTAAACAAGCCTATTATATAATGCCAACTGAAAGATAAGGATAAGCCTTATCTCTTCCTGACTTTTCCTAGACAAGTGATAGAGTTCACTTTATTTTAGTGCCCTTAATAATTGAACATAGTGGGGACATTTGTCTTCATAAATAGATGGCTTAAAATAGTTTTCTGGAAGGGTCCTATCACCGTTTGAGAAGGATGATGTGACATCACAAGCCAAATTGACAGTTCTAAAATCCATATCAGGGTTTTGTAAATAGGTAAGTGGATCTTTAGTGTACCCTTCATTAGGATTTTGGACATCTTGTAAATATAGGTCATATCGGTCTGAATTTGAGCCTTCAGTATCATTGGGTATTTCTGCATCAATCCTGGTTGGGTTGGGTGGCAAGGCATATAATCTAGCTCTTAGATCTTCAGAATTAAGATCTTCATTATTTGGGAGATGTCTGGATGTGCTAGGCTGATAAGGAGAATTCTATCTTAATATCGGAGTGTGCAAAGAGTACTGTCCAAATTGGTTAATCATTCTTGAGGTTATGAATCTGGACCGAAACCTTTGGAGTATAATTGGCAGAACATTTGATCTGAACGAGAGTCCTTCAATTACACCTTTATCTCCATATATTTGACAAAGGTATTTGGCCAAGGCATTCAAGACTGACTTTTCATCTGTAGGCCATATGGTAGAGTATCCAACAATATCAATCCTGTTCATGGTATGTGGGTTACCACCAGTAAAGTAACTTCTCTATAAGATGACAAAATAACAGAATTTTTGTTTTACCTGAGAAGGTTTGTCCCACAGTTGATGGCGGTCAAACATGTTGTATAACATTCATCTCCATGCATCAAGTGGAGCATACATAGAGAATAATCAAATCAAGTGGAATTGTGCTTGAGTGCTATTACACAAGATATGGTATATGAAAAAGATTGACACTATGATGACACATGTATATATGAAAGACAGAGCTAAGATATACCACATCATTTCTTCTGGTACAGGTCCTTGGATTATTGGGATAGTGCAAAAAGGGGTATCCATGTTGAAGTACCTTGGGTTTGGATGAATTTGGGTTATGACAAGAAGCTGATGTAACCAATAGAACAGGGTTTGTCTGGCTAGGCAGTCTATTTGAAATTCTGGTTAAGGTCTTGCTTTGAGGGGAAAATGGCCAATCTTTTTCTATATGGGCCCCTGTGAAGCGAGCAATTAGGAAATGGAACGGTGTATGGAGAATTGTGTGTACTCATGGTGTAAATGTAAAGAACAGGTTTTGGGATTGGTTTTTTGGTCGGCCTAGATAGGAAATCAGCAATTATGTTTTGGTGTCCCTTTATGTGTTTTATCTCAAATTTATAAAGGAAAAACCAGTCTTTTCATTGCAAAAGTTAAGAGTCTGGCAGAATCTTTTTCTTGATTTCCAGCATTGATGGGAAAGAGGTGTTATCCATCTCCACAGTGAAATGATAAGAACTGAGGTGAAAATTGAATTTTTCTATCTCGCGTTTAACATCAAGGATTTCTTTGTAAGTGGCATGGTAGTGTTTTTCTAATTCTTTGAATTGTCCGCTAGCATGCGCACAGTAGTGTCTTGTCCCATCAATTTCTTCAAATAACACAACTTCCCAGAATTCATTACTAGTATCTGTCTGTAATATCCTTTTTTCTATGCTAGGAATCTTTGGAAGAGGGGGGTCTTGTGCTATATTCTTCAGGGTTTTGACAACTGTGGTTTGTTCAAGTCTCCATGGTGGAGGTTTCTTTTACAAGAGTTTTGACAGCTGGCCGGTGTATCTGGTCACATCTGGTATAAAGTCTCTGATGTAGTTTTCAATTTTCAAGAATTGTTGGACCTGTTTGACTGTCATGCTTTCGTCAAGGAAATGAATTAATTCTTTAGCAATATGATTCCATGGTTGAAAAAATCCGTCTTCGAAGACTATTCTGCGGAACTCAATTTTTGTTTGAGCAAGGGAGCTCTTTTTTTATGATAGCATGATTCCCCAATCTCTAATTATTTGAGTGAATTGGGCCAGGAGTGCCTTATAGGCTTCATTGTTCTTTGAGAACAGTAGGATGTCATCAATGTAAATGAGTGTGGAATGTAAAATGGGCTCAAAGATTTTGATCATCGTTTTTTGGAAGAGAGATGGGCCCACTTTGAGTCCGAATGGCATTACTATCCACTGATATTGGGCTTCAAGAATACAAAAGGCTGTCTTATATCTATCTTCAGGATGAAGCTCTATTTTGCCAAAAACCAGCTTTTAGATCAAATTTGCTGAATATTTTTGCTCCATTTAGTCTTTGTGTAATAACTGGGATTCTTGATAGAAAAAATTTGTCGTCTTGCAAAAAGAATTGAGTGTCTTGTAATCAATAACAAGCCTCTTTTTTCCTCTATTTTGCTCAGCCTTTTTTTCAACATAAAAGGCTTGACATACCCAGTTAGAATTGGTTGGTTCAATGAGTTCTTGAACAAGAAGAGCTGCACATTCAACACTTGCCAACCTGAGATCTTCAAGATTCATCCCTGAGTGTGTGGTCCTTGTTGGGTTGATGTCCTCATTCTTTTTAAAAGGAAGGCAAACATAAAAATCTGAAATCTTTCACAAAGGTGCATAGTGGTTGAATTGATCATGACTGTCACAACAAGCATTAAGGAGTTATTGCTGGACCTCCTTGTATTCATCTGGAGCTTCCTGGATTTCAAGGATGCTTTGTATTCCTATGAAAGGCAAGAACTGCCTTTTGTAACTTAGGCCAGTGGATTTAATATGTATCCCATGGGTTTGAAAAAAGGCATCAAATCCAAACAGGACATCTTTTTCTGGGAGTTAACTTCCTAATACCTTGAGTCAAGTGGTCTGGCCTGCAAATATTTCCAATCTAATAGGTTTTTTGGAAATTAGATTAATGGTGAAGGCTTCGTTGTTGGCCGCTGAAAACCTCTTATGGAAAGGCGCCCACATTTCTTTAGGTAAGACATGTGGCTTTAGGACAGTGGCACAAGATCCAATATCCATCAGTGTAACAACTTTCAGTGGTTTGTCATAGATGGACGTTTTGATCTTTAAGTAGAAATGAAGTCGGGGAGTACCATCAATCTGCTTCATTCCTAAAGACCCAAGATATCCAAGTTCCTCTTTTGGGATTTTTGATGCTTTAGGAATTCTTGTGGTGACAAAAGCTATTGTAAAGATTGATCTCTTTGGTGAGAAATCATCCTCTGAACTGCTTTCTTTTGAGTCAGAGTCTAGAAAAACATATTGGGTATCACCATCTTTGTCTTCTTGCTCTTTAAGTACTGATTCAAGATCTTCTTCATCTTTTATGGAGGCTGCATCCGTCAAAGATTGAAGCATTTTTATTTCTTTCTTTGTCTTGTTGGGACATGATTTAGCAAAGTGACCATATTTTCCGCAAATGAAGCATTTGTTTGACTTTTTGTTATGGAGGTTTTTTCTTTTAAAATAGCAAAAAGATCTTTTCTTTCTTCTGCCCCTTTTGAATGTCTTCTGTCAAAATGTTCTGGATTGTTGCTGCCAATGTGTCTTCTTTTTGGCTTAAATTCACAGATGCTAGGTTCTTTGTATTTGACCTTCAAGTAGGATTTACTATATGCTCATTTGAGTTTGCCTGAATTTTGATTGAGCCATTTGAATATCTATTGTTATTCACATAGTTTATCCAAGGCAGCTAGAGCCAGTTGGTATATCTCTCCAATGGTGGTGGTAGCTACTTCTTTACAAAGAGTCATCATCATCCATTGTAGTTCTGGTTGGAGTTCATCTGGCAAGGATGCCATGAAGACTTGTTTGAGTGGTGGATTATTATTTCTTCTAAGGGGATAATATTTAGCAGCCATCCTTTGGTAATATTTTTCTAAGTCCTTTCTATTGAGTGAGCAGCACTTCATTTCAAAATACTCTTGAGAATTTCTGGTGTAGTATCCCCAAAAACTGAGGAGAAGTACTATTGATGAGTTGGAGTCCTTCATACTCAAAAAGGTTGTTAACCCATTCTCGGAGGTTGCCAGTCATCCGATTTATGAAATCTACAAGGACTTGTCTGCTTGAAAGATTTGGATTAGTCATGTTGGTTTCAATCCAAGCACCAAATTCATTTAACCTTTCTCTGTATCTCGAAGGCGGAATATCATCAAAGGTAAACCATTTGTTGGAAGTTTTTACTTCAGAAGATCCTATCTGTGGAGGATTAATTGAAGTTGTTGGTTCATCCTTTTTAGAGGTTATTTCTCCCTCTTCCTCTTCTACTGGATTGACCATGGCTATTGCTGAAAGGTTTACAACATAGTCTTCTTCTGACCATTCAGCAGTTTCTTCTGCAGATTCATCAGTGGTTTCTTCAGTATCTGATTGATTATACAGAGTAAGAGTATTAATTGTTCGGCCTGAGATAGGTGATCCTTCTTTGATGCCATTGTCTTTTGTAGGGGGATCAAAGGATGTCTCTTCTCTGAAAAAATTTTCTGGCCTCCAAGGTGGACAAGGTCTGGGTTGGAGAGGTGGCAGTGGCTGAGACGAATAACGTCGTCCTTGAGGAGAGACAAATTTTTTAGTGTTGGCTTGTCTGGCTAAATGATAAGTGGATTTGAAGATTGATTCATAATTTGGAGTTTCAGGTGGTAAATATATTGAAAAAAATAGGACAGGTGAATATGATGGATATGATTTAGGGTACATGGATAATGATCTATAGCCAATGCCTGAGGTACAGCCGATTTGTCTCTATCAATCTCAATCTGGCGGAGCTGGCTTTAATTTGGTCTAGTTCTCTGCTTTTCTTGTGGAACTCTATGCCAAAATACCTATTTTCAATATAGGTTTTGAGTTCTTGGTCAAGTTGAAAAGCTTGTGTAGAGAGCCGGTTTCTGAGTTCAGCAACTTGTTCTACCATAGAATCTATTTGTGTCGAAATTCCTTCAGTTTTTTTTACAAGTGCATCAAGAGTATGGTCTATACGGAGTAATACTTTATTTTGACTGACTGGATTATCTGTGTGCCAGTTAAGGACTTCCTCTTGAGGGGTAGTTGCTTGATGTCCGTGTGGAGTAATCCCCCTAGAGAATTACATAAGATCTTCTAGTGATTTTTTTTAATCAGTCTGAGTCACTAAAGGTGGGAATTCTTTCTTATAAGATCTAAGAGTTGTAATGCATGGAATTGCTTTTACTAACTGATAAGGATAATCTGTGGGACCTTTTTGGGACAGTTTCTTCTTCCTGAGCTTTGGCGCCATATCTGCATCATCAGGGGGCTCAGGTCTCTTATATGAGCAAGGAGCTTGTTGTGATCTTTTCTTCTTTTTCTTGTTCCTTTGATGCTTATCATAATCTTCATCATCGGTGTCACTCCATTGGTCAGCATAGTCACAGTCGGAATCACACATAGAGAGATCAACATCCCAGATGAAGTGGCCATTTATATGAGAAACATAGATAGATTTTCCATCTTCATAGAAATGTACTAGTGGATCATCTTGTTCGTGAGTAGTTTGTACTCGAACATGAGAGCTCATATTAATTCTTTTACAAGATGGTCTCTGCAGGGGAGTTTGCTTAATTACTCATGGTTTCTGAAAAATAGTAGTCACTGTTCCATCATTATTGTGGGTAATAGTTTGAGGTGTTGTAATATCAACCTGTTTCTTTGGGAAGGCTTTCTCATAATCAGTAATCCATTCCAATGGAATGATAGAAGAAAGTTCTTCAGTGGTGATCATCCTTGGAATTTTTACAATTGCTGGTCCTCTGGCATTATCAGTTAACATGAATAATGCTCCTCTTGTTGTGTTTGGAAAATTGAGATCAAGAGCATAGTCTTGAACTCTGTAGAGGATTTAGTGGTGCAAGGTGACTTATTCAGCATTAGAATCTTAAATTACTCTAACTAGCTGTATTTGAATCTTTAGTCTATGAGGTATCGTTGGGTCTGATAACCTCATGGTGAAATTAGGAGTTGAGGTAAGGATGACACTTCCATTTGAGAGTGTAGTGACTAATGCTCCAACTAAAGCATGTTGGTATTCCTTGAAAGTGGAATCCAGAAGAGCAACCTTGGCTGACACCGGAAGAAATCCTTTTCCATGAAGAGTTAGAATAAGCCTAACTGCTCCTAGATGTAAATGGGTGTAGCCTTGGTCTTGATAATTTTGGATGGGTTCTTCTGGAATTTCTTGGGTTATATATCGTTCAGCAGTAGTGGCTTTTAAACCACACTGTTGTAGATGAAAGGACTGAATAATTTCTTAGTGAAAAAGAAGGGTTTCTAGTGATAAAGTGGCGGATAGAGGTGAAGGTCGATTTTTTTTTTGTCTTTGGTAGAAAGAATAAGGGCTAATAAGTGGATATTCAGTGACTGGGGTTCGGGAGTCTTCTAGGACATGGGTAAATTCTACTAATTGATCAATTTTATTGGCAAGAATTTTCTTTAGACTAGAGGGTAAGCGATCTATGCTTAAAGAAGTAGAATGATGTATGGGCTCAGAAGAACTTAAAGATGATGAAGTGCTCATTTTTAGTGAATTCTCTCTTACTTGCTTTGACTAGTATTATCTTCTTCTTCCTCTTAAACTTGAGGCTCTGATACCACAGGGGTGGATCTCCAGTACTTTAGGAGATTGATACTACAACACCTTTTAGCTTATCCCAATGAATCAAATAGGCACTACTAAGTCCTTATAGAAAATGTCTCGCAATTGATGCCAAGGCCTTAGCTACTCCACCAAATCAATCCCATTCTAAGCCCCGCTCTAAGCTAGCAAGTCAGCAGCTGAATTTGCTTCCCTTATCACCATATTAAAATGAACTTTTCAATTCAAAGCTAGCAACTCTTTAACTTTCAACACTAGATCACCATCAGTGTTAGTCGGCCGATCAGAATCAAATTAACGTCTTAGATAAACCTCCATTGAGTCAGTTTCAATTATGACTGACTTGAACCCACACTCCCAAGCAAGAACCAAATCCCTCCAAAGAGCAAAAAGTGCACACCTAAAAATTTTTCAATTATGGAGACATCCTGAGCAACCCTTTCTCCAAGTTCTATTTTCATCCCGAAGAAGACAACCAAATCCCACAAGATTGTGCTCATGGAAAATGCTAGCAACACAATTTATTTTGACCATATCTTTTAGAGGAGGAGACCAAACTACACTATCCTCATGTTCATGAAGGAAGCAGTTTGAGCGGCTAAAATTTTTCAGCTCCTGAACAAGTCTCCTAATAGAGAAGGCAATTTTATGATCAAACCACTCCTCTTCGGGATTAAAAATTTGCTGATTTTTATGACGCCAAGTCCACCATATACCTGCGAAGAAAGTGAAATCACCTTGCACCATCCGATGCCAAAAAATATCCAAGGGGTTCACTAAACCTATCATAAATCTGTCAATGCCAAACAAGGATACACCCAGAATGGACCACACATCTTGAACTCGATAACACTAAAAAAATCAGTGGAAAGGCAACTCTTTCTGACCATTGCAACGAGGATAGAGATCTGACATCGCCATCCTATGCCAAAATCGAAAAGCTGCTGTGGGCAAGGCTTCCTGGATGCAAAGCCAAACAAGAACCTTCAACTTTTTTGAAATTTTTGAGCATCACAACCAGTACCAATTGATGTGGGTATCCCAATGATATCTCCTTTGTAAGAGCCAAATATATCCCTCTTTTGTTGAGTAGTTTTTAGTGGAGGATGAAAACCACTACCATCCAGGGTTACCACCAATATGAGGGGTCAAACCAAGAATGAAATTTTTGATATCTAGGAGAAGAGGAGTGGCCAATGAATCCAAATGCCAGATAGAAATAAAACAAATATCCTCTAGCTTACTGTGAATATCTGAAATATGGACATAAGGGAGAAGTTCTCCAATATAACTAAGAGAACTCCAGGAATCATGCCAAACAGATTGATGAACGAAGCCTATACACCAAGAAAAACAATCCTTCAAAAAAATTAAGTGCCAAAGCAATACTACGCCAACAGTTAGAAGCATTTTTGGAAATCTTAAAATTCAGGCTATAACAACGCCCTAGATATTTTCTTGACAGGAATTTGACCTATAATTTATCCTTATAGGAAAGAACTTGCCAAACCAGCTTGCCTAACAAAGCCAAGTTCACACAGTGAGCATCTCTTAAGCCAAGGTCGCCAATTTTCTTAGGAGTAATAAGAGTTTTCCATTTAACTAAAAGAAGTTCCTTACCATTGCTCTGACCTTTCCATAAGAATTATCGAGTTATAGAATTAATTTTATCGCAAGCATAAGAAGGGAAAATGGATAGTTGTATCCGGTAAATGGGAATGGAAACAATAACGAATTTGATTAAACAAATCCTGCTAGCTTTATTTAAAAGTCGACCATTCCAACTAGCAAGTCTACTTTGGATCTTTTCAATAACATCATGTGCTCCTCTTCTAGAGACACAAGAATGATTAAGATCAACTCCAAGATACTTTCTCAAATTCTGAGTAAATTTGATGCTAGAGTTGCCAGTAAATATATGCTTACGAACAGATGAGACATTCTTTGAACAAAGAGCCTTTAATTTGTGGAGGTTAACCTTTAGGATGGAAGCCTTGCAGAAAGTGTTAAGAACATTCATAATCAATTCAACTTGGGACTTTGTGGCCTTGTAAAAGAGGTGAGAGATAGTCGGGCCTCCTCGAGAAATAGCTACCGGAGACCAAAGTCCATTTAAAACTTTATGAGCAATTAAGCAAGATAACCACTCTATGAAAACTAGAAAAAAGTAACAGGACTTAGGGTTTTCTTGCTTTAAACTATGCTTAGGGCAAAAATTGGAAAGTCTACTGCCATTCTAAAGAAGAAGAGAGAGATGACGAGCAAATACAGTTCATAATAAGTCTGACAGTGCTTTAGAGAAAACCAAAACTACTTAGAGAATGCTCAAGAAACCGCCAATCTATCCTGTCATAAGCATTTTCTAGATCAATCTTGAAGGCCAAAGAACCTTTCTTGGATTTGGTTCTCTTCATAAAGTGTAAAATTTCTTGTGCAATGATGATATTGTTTGTAGTTCCTCTTCTAGGTATAAAGCTCTCTTGTAAAGGGCCTATCACCTCCTCGAGAAATGGACAAAATATATTAACAAGCACCTTTGTGATAATTTTATAGACCATATTACATAAACTAATAGGCCGAAAGTCCCTCATGTGGTTAGGATTCTTAGTTTTGGGAATTAGAATAATTATTGTCTCAAACACAGATGGATCAATAAGTTCTTCGGAGAAGGCTCTTTAAAAAAATGCCAAATATCATGAGCAATATGATCACAATATTCCTTAAAAAAGAAAGCTTGGAACCCATAAGGGCCCAGGAGCTTTATAAGAATTCATTCCAATTCTTCACCTCGACAAGGGAAACGGGTTCAGTCAGCCAATTGCAAGTACTAGAGCTCAATTGAGGGAGAGGAATGTCCCCCAGAGCATCAAAATCAACTTGTTCTCGAGAATAGAAAAGACATTGGAAGAACTTATTTGCTTTGACTTTGACTATATCATTCTCAATGACCCAAGTTCCATCATCCGAAAAAATACCATTGATCCTATTTTGTTTTCTCCTGATGAGAGTTTGCAAATGAAAAATTTTGGTGTTTCTGTCATCAAATTTTACCCACTGCTCCCTAAATTTCTGGTACCAAAGAATCTCTTGGAGAAAAAATCTGTTATATTCCTCATTCAAATTTCTTTCCTCTCCCCAGAGCGCTGAAGAGAAAGAATTCTCTAACAGAGACTGAACATACTTAATCTTGTCATCCAATTTTCTCTTTCTGACAAAAATATTGCCAAAAATTTTTTTATTAAACTTGGTCGCCTTCTGCTAAACCTCCCAAAGGCTAGAGGTCACCAACGGAAAGCTTTTCTTCCAAGCATTCTTTACTATACTAGCAAACTTAGGATGGGTTGTCCAAATAGCTTGAAATCTAAAAGGTATTGGTTTAGACAACTTTTTAACAACTCTCTAGATTCGAATGAAAATGGGACAATGATCCGAATGCAATCTATTAAGCACCTCCACATAAGTTTCTGAAAAAAATTACACCATTCTAGATTGGCTAAAGCACGATCCAATTTTTTTAGCAATATCCATGCCACCACACACCCTTCTGTACCTGGTAAACGATCACCCAATAGCACCTAGGTCCATTAAGTCACAATAATCCACTGTTTTAGAAAAGAGAGTAGCTCTTTGGGCATGAAATTTTCCCTTTTGATCTCATTTGGAAGTAGAATATCATTAAAATCCCCCACAACAAGCCAAGGACAGGAAATGTTATCAGCTAAAGATTTGAGAAAGCTCTATAGCTCTGTCCTCTGACCAGCAATAGGGCTAGCATAAACAACACTAAAGCACCAATTACTATAACCTCAACGAATTTCAATGATAACACATTGATTATGAATTCTTCGAACACAACACTGATTAACTAGCAATTTGGTTAGGACCCAAATTCTGCCACTGTGACCTGAAGCTTCAAAGCAACTAATAACACCATAGCCAAGCCCAGACCAAAAGGATCTAACTCTATCAAAGACAAGATGAGTCTAACAAAATAAAAAAAGCAGGACTATTTTTTTAATATGCCCTTTACAATGAACTTGAGCCATTTTATTAGAAGCTCTTCTAACATTCCACACTAAAAAATTTTATTCAAGACTATATAAAATAAATAATGGAGATAGAGGAACCAACCACATATTATTCCATGGGCATGTGAAGTTGCTTCTTGCTGCAGCTGTTAGAAGGTGCTTCAGGCAATCCAGCTGCATGCATATTGTTTGTTAAAACTGTTTCCGTTGTCGGAGAAGCTTAGAAAGATGTGGGTCTTCTTCTTTTTCTAAAATAAAAAACTGATAGAGTTAAGGATTTTGTCCCTTGATGAAGTACAACGCCACTTTTCTTTTTAGTCTGGCCTTGTTTAATATCACCAGTCTTGTTTTTTGATTTGTTGCTACATGGGTCAAGCCCAGTAGATCTTCTGGATACTTGAAAGCTTTTTTGCAGCCTTTTTGAACCATTGTCTCCTTTAGAAGATGGACCAGTAATAGATGGATTCACTTTTTTTTTTTACCTTTTCTATTTGAAACTTGGACCCACTCTCCCTCCTCAACCAATTCCTTTGATTTAGGAGGACTTTCATGCAACGCAATCTCTTCCAATGCCTCCAATCCCTGATTATTTGCCTCACCATTATTATTCTTACCAAATTCAAACACGCATTGATTCCAGTTCTAATCTAGTTCACTTTCTCTACCCTCTGCCAACGACACAGGTTGCGATGACGCCGTCACAGTTGGCTCCACATCCTCTTTTACACCACGATCCTCGGTGCAATACTCCTTAACATGGCCAAAGCAATTGCATTTTTCACAAATAAGATCTAAGTTTTCATACTCAATAGTGGATTTGGCTCCATCAACGATGATTTTAGAGACCATCAGGAGATCCAAATCGATCTGAACACACGCTCGCGCAAACTTTTCTCTTTTTGCTTCCTTTGTAGCTAGATCAATTTTGATAGGTGTCCTTATGCCCGAAGCTATTTTCCTCATAGCTCTTTCTTGGTAATACAATATATTCAAACTTACAATGCGTATCCAAACTGGAGTGGAACCAAAAGATTTCTCATTTGGTTGAAAGGTAGCGGACCATGGTTTCACCGCCACATAATAGTCGCCAAACATCCAAGGTCCACCTATTAGGATTTTTTCCCTATCCTTTGCCAAGTCAGACTTCACAAGGAAGTATCCAAACCCCACATCCATAATGTCAGGAAACGGATCCTCTCCAATAGAAGAAAAAATTGACACTGTCCAGTGTTTGATCTCAACCCTTGATAAAATCAACGATCCTAATTATAATTATAATTATGACTATCATTTTTCCAAATTTTACAAACCTTTCTTCTCTTTGATTCCACTTTCTACTAGTCCTATTCTCTTTTTCTGCAGTAACAACAACAAGAAGAAGCTCTATCTTCTCAAATTCTTCAAACCATTCTTCTTCTCTTCAATTTCACACTCCCACTCGTCCTATTCTCTTCGCCAGCAGTAACAATAAGAAGAAGAAGCTTCATTCCTCATCTTCTTTCTCCCGCTTTAGCAGCTCTGTGAGTAGAATCTTAGCAATTGAAGACGGATACGAATCTCGCATCGAAATCGGAGGGCCAGAATCTGAAGGCTCCATCTCTTGAGGTACCGCTGCACAACACAATGAGCAAGAAGAGAGAGTTTTTGAGACCTAAAGTCGAATCTAAGGTTTGAGATCTTTTCAGGTTCTTCTCTCTTTCTCTCTCTCAATCACTAAATTCCTAAATTAATAATCCTTTTTATAATAATTGGTTTGAATTTGTGTGGTTGGTTTTGCAATTAGGCAGGTACCTTAAGTATTTGGGATATGAAGTGTCTTATTACTGATGTGGTTGACAAGATGAGAAAAGTTAGTTCTTTTTTTTCTTTTTCTTTGAATTGCCATAGTTTGGTTGTCTTAAGTTTTGGATAATGATGTTGTGGTATATATAATATTTTTCTTTGGTTGCGATTAGATACTGAGAAAGGAATATAGCAGTAGATAAAAAAACTCATTTGGTTGTGTTTGCTATTATTCAATTCTTTTGATTTTTTTATTTAGGATTGCTTTTGAAAATGCTATCTTTTTTTTTTCAAACAAAATTATTTTTAAGATTCTATTTTTTGAATTAGGCATTTGGTGTCACTTTAAAATAAGTAGAGGAGAACAATGAAGTTCTGAAGGATATGTGCCGTAAGTTCTGCCTGCATAAACAGTTTTATTGTTCCTGGAATTATCTTATGATTTAAGAATTTAATTTATAATAAAATTCGATGACTTTACTTGTCTATAATATTGGTCATTCAAGTAGTATCCTGTTTTCATTATTTAGACCTTAATAATATTTAGTGGTGATTGAATTTTAATTATATTCTTTAGTGGTAATTGGTATGACAGAATCTAAGTCTGCAATTTTTAAATTTGGTAGATAATTGCCAATTTTGTTGATCATTGACAGAGCAAATGAGTTAGGTGAAGATCTAATCAGTTTAAGTGAACACTTTTATGAAGAGTTCCACCAAGACATAATAATATTTAATTGTCTGACTCGTATGAAAATTCTGATGTTGAAGATGAGAAGCATGGGAAGAAAACATCTATTCAAAATTATAACAGGATATTGAATACGAATTAGTGTGGAAATAAATTTATTGTTCAAAGTAATTGTATATATTCTGTAATTTGTGATATGGTATTATAAACATACCAATTGAAATAGATGAAAAAGATTATATACAAGTTCTAATCAATCAAAATAGTAAAATTATAATATGAAATTCCAAGATAAATATCCTAAAAAACAAATTAAAAATAACATATTCTTCTTCTCTTTTACACCATTCTACTTTTGTGAGATCTATTACAACTTTATTCTAATAATTCAATCAAATATTTTTCAAAATCAATAGCACTTCAAGCATATTTGGCATCAAAAAACTCTTTTAGTATGTATCCAAAATTCTATAAAAAAATGAATATAAAATTGTTATTAAGAGAAAGAAGTAAATAAAGTATTACTATGCTAATTTGTTTACAATAATATAAGTAATTATTTATTGAGATATTTTATAATTAAAAATTACCTTAAATTTTATAAAAAAAATTTATTGTTCACAAATGTATTTGGTTGAAGAAATACATCTAACGATTCCTATTAGATATAAATAATCATAGTAATGTTAAACATCAATAAAAACCATTCATCATGTTAAATAATATATAAGTATCATTTTACAAATAGTTAAGAAAAATTACCATTAATAACCTATTAAAATTATGATAGTTTTCTTGAGATATTGAATCATACAACTTAATGACCTATATAACATAAGAAAGAGAACAATTTATAAGAGTTAAAATAATCTAAAATAAAATAAAAATAAATATAAAAAAACATAGAAATTCACATATTGCATTATTTAATAAACTACCTTATCTTGCTGTTGTTGTGAAGTGTTGCTAATTTGACTCTTTTTCTTTTTTTGATTGTTTTTTAACCCAACTTTTTGGATGTCTTCTAAAATTTCTCACACCATTTCTTCTTTTTAAAACCTTAAACTTTTGACTTCTAAGGATTGAAAGTTTGTACATTGAATTGGGAGGAAAGAATTAGTATTGTTAATTTCTAATCCCAAATTTAGTTTGCAGATATTATTAACTCTTTTATTTAACTCCTCGACATCTTTTTCCAAAAAGATACGTGCTTTATAATTAGAGGCTTGACACAAAGGCTTGTGTGACTGTTCTTACTAACTTAGGACAAGTTTGCTTAAACCATTGTGTACTAGTAAGACAAATATCTTCTTCAACTATTTTTCCATGCATATCTTTTACTAATCCACTGATTGTTCCTCTTGTCTACCTTTTCAAAATATACTAATCAGGCAGTAATTTAATATCTTTAACATATAAAACTTTGATTGCATGACAACACAAAATGTCAAAAGTCTCAAACTTTCTACAATTACATGAAATTGAACTCAAGAAAGGATCAAATGTTACTTTAAACTCTTTATTCTCATTGCACAATGCAACCAGATTTTCATAAACAAAGCCTCTCTCATTTACTTCTCTTATACAAGCTGCAGAATATTTGTCATACTCCTCTTGAAAAAGATCAAACAATGGTAAGGTATACACTTCTGAAACCTGTTGCAATAATGATGAACTTACCATCAACCTGGGTAACTTTTGTCTGGATTGAAATTCACTTTGTAGTTCATTATATCTCTTATCATTGACAACTCTTTCAGAGTGATTGAAAAATGGAATTATGTTTAAGTTTAGTTTCATACAATTTTTTAGGTCTGCATTCAAACTTTCACTAAGTTGTGTACTCCGCATGCCAATAGTGAATGCATTGTTCATATAGCATCTTGCCCATTTCTCCTTTAATTTATTCAAGCTCATCAACCACTTATTTTTCTTAAGATCATAGTCATCTAATAATTTATCCCATACTCTTTTGAAATTAGTTTCATCTACATATTCATACATACATGCTTTAAAGTCTTGCAGAAAATAAGAACCATTCTTCATCAAATTACCAAGATGTTTTATGCCATTTTGCATCAAATGCCAAAAACATAAAGCATGATATATTTCAGGAATTACCTTAGCCAAACCACTAGCCATTGCAGGAGCTTGATCTGTGAAAATAGTTTGAGGCTTCTTGTTTTTGTGTGTCTTCAAAAACTCTCTAAATAGCCATTCAAATGAATCTGAACTCTCATCATAAAGAAGTGCAGCTCCAAATATCACTACCCCTCTAAAGTGATTAAATCCTGCAAACACACTCAAAGGTCTACAAGCATTATTAGTACTATATGTAGTATCAAAAGTAACTACATCACCAAAATATTCATAATCCATGATCATTTTTGCATCAGTTCAAAAATATTTGTTATTTGTTCTTCCATATCTAACTGAATAGCATGATTGAATGATAAATTTTCTAGAGATTCTTGTTAAAAATATGCTAACAAGCTACTTGCCTCCCCATATGCCATGCTTATCATTCTTTTAGTACGGAGATAATTTTTTTGGTCTAAATGTGTATAATCAATGTTTTCTCTTCTACCAACTTGTCTATTCATCAATTCAAATGAAGTCCATTGTGTGATTTCCAAGTCATCTGCCAATTTAATTTCTCGAGTTTGAACCTGAGATATTTTTTGTTGACATGCTAACATGTGAGTTGTCTGTGAAAGATGCAAAGGATGATTATGCTTACGGAAAAAATCATAAATTTCATACTTTTCAATGTGTTTAATATATCTGATTCCTAATTTTACCAATCAATTAATCCTTGTTTCAAGTATAAGAATGACCGTCAAAGAATCCCTTTTATCTGGTTTACGAACACCTTCTTTAGCACAGACGAATATAAGACTTAGAATTTTTTCATCTACATTTTTGTTAGAATATTGCTTGCAGACACCAAATCCCATCCTCCCACCATAATCAATCCAAAATTACCATGCCTCTTCTACCGTGTTAAAGGTTTTGCCCAATTTAGGTAGCCAATCAAATTCTACATCCATATTTTGGGCATTCAAAAAAATAGTAGAATTATTGGACATCTTAAAATGAAGACAAGAACTAAAAGAAAAAATATTTAAAAGGTACTTTTTTAATTGTAACAAAAAAACCAATTTAAAGATTCAATGATAAGAACATGAACATTAAAAAAAAAGTATTCATAGAGCACAATTTATTAATTTTCAATCAGAAAACTTATAGCTTGAAAAAAAATTTAGAATAAAAATAGTGTGATTAAGTGTAATTTATTTAGATGTGATTAAAAAATAATTGAATATTATATACAGTAAAAAATTAATATTATTGAATGATAAAATTAAAATTTATTTCTATGTATCATTTTTGTCTCCAACATTTTCGTTCTATTTAAGTCCCTAACGTTTCAAAATCGTCTTAATTTTGCCCCGTCGTCAATTCTGTTAACGGATCCCTAACGGCAGGATAACATTGAGCTAATTTTGAAACACTAGAGACTTAAATATGACGATTAAAATGTTAGGGAAAACTTTGAAACTTACCCCAAACGTTGGGGACAAAAACAATACTTAAAAATTTAATGTCAAACTGAACGTATTATCAAATTATTGAGAAGAAAGACTTGAGTAAGGGAATTAGATAAAAGAGAATGAGAATGAGAATGAAAGCACAAAACCTCAATGTTAAAGGAGAAGAAGTGTTCTTCTCAACCTGAGTCTGTAATGGTCTTCTATTAGCATCACAAGACATCATTAAAAATCAATTATTTGAAAAGAATATAATAGAAGTTCATAAGTTTAATTTTTTAGAGAAGATGGTTAAAAAAAATAAGCGCGGAAAGATAATAAAAGTAAAAGAAGCTAGAACGTGAGGATACTAAAAAATAAAATAAAATCTTAATTATAATTATAATTAGAACCCTTGATTTTATCAAGGGTTGAGATCAAACACTGGATAGTGTCAATTTTTTTTCACCAGAGACATAACCTCCTTTTAGTCTCTGTGTACTTTTCAACCGATGAACAAAAATAGTGTAACTGAAATGTTTGCCGAATACTTTGATAACAATAGAACCTAAATTGGGCTCCATCAAGACTTTCCGTCCTTCTTTAGAGAACGTAATGGCAGGAGGAGAAAGATCCCCCTTATTTCCTAGACACTACTGCAAGTAAGTCTCCATCCAAAGAATCGTCAACAACCAAAGGCTTTGGATGTAAAATTTTTATTAGTTTATCCCTGAAAGAGATTTTGGATCCCTTAACCCCTTTTATACACCGGAAGCACCCACCTCATCACTCTCTCCCTTATTACTACCGTTGGCGTGACTGAAATTTTCACTGTATTTTTCTCTCTCATTGCTATGCCCTTCTCACCTTTTCTCTCTTTCCTGCTCATGTTGAATTCTCCAATAATATGAATCAATATTTTTTTATAATTTTTTTAATCTATAAATTTATAGTTTAAAGTCTAGAATTTATTATTGAACTTTAGAATTTAGAGTTCATGGTATTTTATTTTTTGTTTTTCTTTTTTTATTTATCTTTAATAGCAAGTTTATTTTTAAAAAGTACTTTACTATTTACTTTTTTTGGAGTGCATTATTTTTCACCATCTAATATTAATTGTAACAGTTTAACTAGGAATCTTTTAAAAGTTGTACAATATTCAACTTTTTATTACAATAATTTTAAAAAAAATAAAACAAGCACATCTAAAAATTCTAAATAGATTTAGTGTCTTTTTAAAATTAAATACACATTTAAAATACAAACTAAATAAAATTGAAATTTAAAATTTAAATTTAAATTTTAAATTTTTATTTTAAATTTTTTGGTAATTCTGCTTGCAAAATTTTAAAAAAATTTGGTTGAGTTCATTCGTGAAGATATGTTATCTTTCTTTTTCCACTTATAAAAAGTTTTATTTTTTTAAATTTATGTACAATATTAGAAGTGTCTGTATTTTTTGAGAGTTGTAATATTAATCTAATTTAGATGTGTCAATACTTAATTTTAGATGTGTTTATGTTGTTCATTATGTTCTTATGTACATATATAAATTTTTTTACATGAGTTTTGGATGTGTTGATAAAATATTTAGAGTACATTCTTATAATTTTGGATGTGTATTTAAGTTTAATTTTGGATGTATTTTAAAAATATTTTGAATAAAATATCATACTATCAGATATGTTATAATTGAAAAATAACAATTATTATTTTTATAACCATACCATCTACATCTTTCCTCTTAAATTCCAAATTTTTTTTTGCTTCTTTGCTCAAACTACTATTAATAAAATTAAATAAGAATAGAATTTTTATGTTTATTTTTAAATATAATTAAAAATGTTGAACATGATGTTTCTTAACAAATTACATAAACACATGTGTGAAAGTAGTGATACCTTTCACCAATACAGAACAAGAGAGTGCTTCAGTTAGAAGGTGGTGATGCGTCTTCACCAATAAAGACGAAAAAGAAAATTCAAAAGGAAGGTACCTTTTTGGTTTTGGATTCACTAATAATGTAGTGTGAATGTCCCATAGAATAAGGAATAAAAAACTTTATTTATTATGTGAAGTTAGGGTAAAGAAAGCAAAGTCACAATAACTAACTATGATATTGAAGTGGGTGGGTTTTAAAATTTAAATTAAATTTATTTATAGATATGTATCTATAAAATAAAGACATGTTTCAATAAAAAATAATTAGATATTATTTAAATTTAATTAAAGGCTGATTAAAAGTTGATTAGTGTTATACAACTAGCATTTTCCTAATTGTAAAGATATTTATAACAAGATTTAATATTGTAAAGAATTTTATAAGATTATCTAATCAAATTCATGTTTAGATGAGTTGGTACATTCATGTATTTAGATGGGTTACACAATTATCTACTCAAATTCATGTGTTTAGATGAGCAGGCGAATTCATGTGTTTAGATGGGTTGGTTCCACGGTTTCCGACCCCTCACCCAGATGGACGGCCCACTCAGCTGCCACCCTGCCCATGGGCGAATGGCCACTACGGTCGCTGCCCACACTTGTGTCCCTTTGACGGACAATCCTCTTGGCCGCTCAAACAAACCCCTCCTCCACCCTATGCTCCTTGCCCCTTTTTATACATTAAGGAAATTCAATTACTTGCCTAATTAATATATGTGTTTCTTTGTTTTTAGATAATTATTTTGAGTTATTTTACAAATTTTTATATTATTTAATGCTATACGTATAAATGTTTTTGTAATTAAATCCAACCAAGTTGACATAAGTGCAACAAAAAAATAGGCGCGCATGCGTTATCGCTTCTTTTTTGTACTTTGTCAGTACAAAAATTTTTGTTGGAGAACAACTTATTGACATAGCACATAAATTTTTACATATAGCAAAAATTTTAGTATAAAAATTTTTATACATAACACATAAATTTTTATTCATAGCACAGAAATTTTTTGTACATAGTACATAAATTTCTTCTGTGAATGTAATTTGTTGGTTGGGTAAATCAATGTTTTGAATATGTTAGTTCTTTAAAAATTGGCGTTGTGCATAAAAATTTTTTGTGCTATATGTATATTGTGAGTTGGGTGTCAATGTTTTGGATATGTAGTTCTTTAAAATTTTTTGTATTGTGCATCAAAATTTTTGTACTCTAATGTTTTAAACATATATAAAAAAGAAGAAGATCTAATGACGATGATGAAAGAGGATGCAAAGTCAAAAGAAGGAGAAAAAAATCAAATAAGAGAAGAAAAAAAGACGATGATGATGATATTGAAAAAGAAGATGACAACAACGATAACAAAAGAGAAGAGAAACAGGAGGAAGAGAAAAATGAAAAAACAGCAGCACAACAATGTATACATATGTACATTTGAAGAAGCGCACACTGTAACTTAATTGAGTACTTGATTTAAAAAAATTTGGACGCTGCAGTACTGCATATTTAAGCAATCTTCTTAAGTTTGGCTCAAATTGTTCTCCATTAAACAGTATTTTGTACTTGTTTCGTTATATCTATCACTTATTATGATGTGGTAAACATTCCTCAAGTTCTAAAATTATATTTAATGATGTGGTAAACGCCTTAAGTTCTAAAATTATATTTAGTAAAATTTAATCTCCATACATCATTAGTATAAAAGAATTCTACACATGCATCAAATATATTTACTACATAAATAATCATTTAAAAAACACATATAATTAAACAAATATATAAAAAATATTTTACGATATCAATCAAAATTAAACTGTGACAGACAGATGGTATGCTACTACTAACTAGTTGAAACTTGGGACCCATTGGTTGGAAAATACCAGCATCGAAAGCTTCCACCCACGAATTTTATTGTTCGTCATCTTTCTTTTACAAGCAAGGTCAGTTATTACTCGTATCAAAATCTTTCCACACTCATTACAAGCATAAATTCTAAACCCTGGAAATTTACACTAAAACACAACACATGCCTCTCACCAAGGACCACCAAATCAAACTCAAATCAGAATCATGAATTGATGATACATTGCTATATACAGGCATTCACAAATCTCAAAACCAAACTCTATACAATGGTAGTAACGGATACAGCTATACAGTTGCAACAGATGCCACACAAATAGTGCCGCAAACTTAAACTTGAGAATTATGGAGGAGCGGATCGCGGTTGCTATTGGGCCTATCGGAGTATCTGATTGGCATCAGGGCTGGATCATTATATGCATTGGCCATTGTATCATAGAATTCCGACATGTTATGGTCATTTTGATCTGCTCTGTCCTTCTTGATCAAACACTCAGCAGGATAGTCCTTAAACATAGGGAAGAACCGATTCTGGCAATACTCGTTGAATAGAAGTGTGAGAATTGGAAGAGGAATAGTCAATGCAGATGCCAGAGGAAGCGTTTTCAGGCCAAAAATCCCAATGGCTATTACATGCATCAATATCAATGAAAAAATTGTGGAGTTGTGCACTGTTGGCCAAAATTGTCCTCCAGTCTCGTACTTGGGCACATAAACTTTTAGGAACTGTCACCAAAAGATGTTCAAGGCAATGTTAGAATTTCATTCATGAAAAGAAAAAAAGATAACAGCAACTATACCTGTGTCAAAAACAAAAAGAAATGCAAATGCATATAATATATGGGAAAAGCAATAACAATATCAAACCTGGTTGCGGAAAATGATGTATCCCAAACAAAAGTAGACCAAGAGAAATGGCAGTATTAGTGGAGCAAGGATGAAGTATGTTACACCAAGAAGACCAAAGAGGCGAATCCTGGGAATTTCACTGTGGTAAGGAATTGATGGGGGCTCAAAATCATCATCACTGTTGCTACTAAAAGTTCTACTAATAAAATTGTATAGAAGTGTAGTCAATTGAAAGAGTTCCGACGCTATAGTGGTCCACCCAGTTGTGACAACATATGCTATGAAAAACGATGCCTGCAACAAGGGAAAGTATATGAAATTTCATCTTTGAAGATTGGATTTTGGTAACAGGCATTTATAACAAAACAAAATTAAGTTGAGAAACAAAAAAAATTGATAACTCGGTGCGGTTGTTTCCGCCTCTTTAAAGATAACTGATTTTTGACTGAGAATTTACTTCATACTTCTTGTATGATAAACAAACGCACCATCAATCTATGTTATAAAATACTGGAGAAATTTTGTGAAACTTCATATAATATGACAATCAATAATGATTATCACCTGTGCTGGTACAGCTTCAGCTAGTACTCTGGGAATCTCTTTGGGCTCAAGAAAGACGTTCACTCGATAAAGAGCTGACCCTGATAGTACATTTGCAAAGAAAATGTTCCATATGGTAAACAATAATACTTTAGTACATGCACTCTTTTGAATCTGACTCAGTGATATGTATCCTTGCATGGATGAAAGCAGAATCATAATAGGTGGAACAAAGGACAGAAACAATTGAAGAATCAAACTGGGAAGGTATCCTGTTACAACTTGGCTCACAACAGACCTGCAAACACATGTTGCAAATTCATGGTAAGAAAACTTTAGTGCAAATAATAAAGCAATGAAGTATACTCTCAACTTGCAATCACAAACTCAACAAGTCAACAGTTCAATGGGGAAAAAAGGGATAATGTATTCCCCAGAAAACTGTATCATAGACACACTTGCGTGCGCTCACGCACATTGCCTAATATACATTGTGTGATGGTGATATATGATTCTTCTTAATATGCTGTATGAGGGCCTTCAAACTAAAACTCTGGATATATTATTCCGAATACTGAATCTAAGGTGTAACCCATCCCGCTTATGACTATTCAAAGAAAGCAGCTCTTAGCGAGAATGAATTCAGCTAATGGGAGATTGCCAACAGCCTGCGATACAAGCACTGATGCAAGTAAGGTCTAAAATATGATTAATTTTCGTAATTAACAAAAAAACCTTCATAGCTTACCAGATGAAAGATGAAAATATGTTTGTGCATAAAATTAAAATGGCAATTAATGTGAAAAATATGTGCCACGACCAACAAAAATGTGTACATTTAAAAGCAGATGCTTTATACAACTAAAAATCTAAAAGTCAAATATATATTTCAATGGACGTAGAGAATGGAAGTCTGCATGCAAAGGTAGTTATATTATTATCTAACTCTGATGCATGCTCTCATGGAAGATGAAGGTCAACAGGTAGGAATTCCTACTTACAGTCTCAGTAAGTCTGTAAGAAAAGGGAACCAGGTTTCCAACTGATCAAGATGTGTCAGTCCTTGTACAATTGCCACTGGGATTAAAAATAAAACTGTAAGAGTAGCACATGCAACAAAAACTACCAGCTTGCTTATCCATCTTCGAATGAAGGAAACAGTGAAGAAAGGCCAATAAACATCACGAGGCTCGGGAGCTTGCTCAGTAACCCATTCTGTGGGATTGACACCTTCTTGAATGTGTAGAGCTATGGCAGCACCAAATCTTGTCTTAAATGAGACAAAGGCAGCTGGAACTTCCTTCAAGTTTGTTGATAGCACAAGTCAATGTATTAGACATCATTATTGTCATTACAACCTAATTACTAAGAAATATACTGATTGTAGGAAAGAATATCCTCCATCAAAATAACTATTGATATGAATAATCTAATAGACAACATATTATAAAGGAGGAGACAAGTGCTGTGCAAGCCAAACTGAACATAATCATGAGCTAGTACGTGAATTTTTTTATGATTATTTTTTGCTTCAAGAAATAAATATTACATTAGGATCTTCTATCTAGCAAATGAAATCTATGCTTCATTTTAGTAAATGGTGAATTACCTCGTACAAATCAAATGTTCAATTCTTTCTCTCCATATTTTCTCATGAAAAGTATAAAAAAACCCTCCTTGTACATCTAATCCTGTTAGGCTGTTACTTTAGAACGTGCATTTTAATCATGTGACTTTAATATCGCAGTCCCAATCCCAGAAAAACGAACAGGGTTATAATAGACCTATGATAGTCAACATAAAACTTAGTTGCATCCCAATCCATAGACGCGACGCAATGATGTCTTGGATCCATATAGCCAACCCCATTCAGTGGAAAAAGGCTTTGTTAAGAAAGAAAGAAATAAATTACTATAAAATTTGCTAATGATTTTTATTTTTTGATGATAGAAGTCTAAAATACGGTCAATTTTGGTCCAAACACTCTTGTCTTATTATTTTTCAGTATTTGAGAGCTCCTAATGCGATCTCATTTCCCATATTTCCCATTTCCTGTCTCATCTGAAATAGAATTGATATATGAAAACTGAATTTTGTTGCCTGCCACATCTTGTCATTATTAATCAAGTTGGTAATACCGAGTAAAACCAAATCTTAACAACATAATCCGTGTTAAATATGCAGTGACAGTCAATTTGGTTTAAATTATGATTTAATGAAGTAATAATCTAATTAACGTAGTTTATTATCAGGCAGCATGTAAACCAATTAGATATTAAACAAGCTTTTGATGAAAAATGTTATTTTGTTATCACGTGAGTAGTGAAGGTTGTTATTTATGCTTAGACATGAGAGTTACCTTGGCTGCCACTGATGATTGTTCCATTCTGACATTATCTTCCAGGTCTCCCAATCTCCTTTCATAGTGATCCAAAAGATCAACTTTACGCCCGAAAAGTCCAAAAAGACCATCGCGCCTTTGACTTTGAGGAGCATCACTTTTTGATTTCAAACGGGTTAGCTTTTTGTACATTTTATCTGCATCAGCCTTCAAAGAATAAACTTTAATAGTAAGATATATAGGTAATACTAGAAGACTAGAAGAAAAAATTTGATGGTTGGTGAAACTATAAGGCTGTGTTTGGTATAAGTTTTGTCTTCCTTCTGTAGTTATGTTTCCACTTTTGTATCTTATGACACACAATATTGTATACTTGTACCAGCTCCAAACACATTTTGGTATCTCTCAATTACCAAACACAATCTAGATATCCAAAATGTTTAACACTCATGAAAGAAAGAAAAACAGACAAGATGCAAAGCTTTCCCTCAAGTATTATATAGAGAATGCATGAAAATAGGCCCTGATCTTTGCAGGAAACAGACGCGAGTTGTGTACTGTTATCTTGCCTAAAACACCATAATTTCAACAAATTATTGGTTAATAGGGAAGAAGTGATAAAGTGATTATTTAATTGATGTTCCATATTTAACATGTAGGAATTCTGGAGAAAGATCAAGTCAAGGGAGGGAGCTCCAGAGGGAAAAAAATATGCTCACAGTAAGATTTTGAAGTCTACTGCTTCGACGGATCACAGAATGTGAAAGATACGTAGAAGGGTGATACTCCTGGAAAAAGCGCTCAACAGTCTCACTACATGTGCTTCCAGGTGGAATAGGAACACCACGGACTAACAAGGTATACTGATGAGGCTGAGGTTTGGATGAATAAAAACAAGCAATTCTTTTTGATGAAATGTAAGCATACTCCTGCATATGGCATTAAATTAAACACAGAAGACAATCATTCTCTTGACAAAATAATAGGAGAATTTGTCTGTGTTTACAAATAAAAGTATAATAAAACTTACATAATAAAGAAGATAGCAAACAACTCCAGTGAAAACATATGCAGCACTGAAATGGATCCATAACCTTGATAAAAGCCAATCTAGGTATCAGAATTTCAATGTTACAATAAAAGATAATTAAAAATCTCAATAATGCTCATGTAACACTCCTTTCATTTGAACATGCTATGTAACCACAACAGAAAATAAATAAATAAATAAAATTATATCATAAGTGTCATGATAGACTTATATAACAAATGTCGTTTTAGAAATCAGGACATCAAAATACAAATGCATGAAAATTAAAACTTTGGCCTTCTTAATCTAGTCGAAACATTCCTAGCCACATTGCCATGTCAGAGGAGGCAATGAATTTCAAAATTAAGGCAACAGTGTTGTTTATTTCAGAAACATAAACTGCAAAGAGAAGAAAGATGTCAACTCTAGGAGACTATTCACAAATTTGGTGTCATTCAAACAAATGATTTTGTAGAACCTAATAGAAGTCACCTGACCTGTAGGTGGATTTATTAAGTAAAATGTGTGTCTTCAGATTTAATATCAATATATATCCTAGACATCAATGTATCATTGTTATATAGTTCTTCATCATGAATAGATAATATCTGAGTTATTGATACATAATATTCACCTGTTTGAACCGTTGTTAACATTAGATATACTGAATGAGTCCAAAGACTTGTGCTGAAAATCTGAGTCATCTTTAAGCTGAGTCCCCAAGTAATTAATTGGGAGAAGAACGCACATTCCAATTATTCCTCCAAATGTAAATACTTTTAAACTGTACAATGGCATAAGAAGGGAAAAGGGTCAGCTGAACCAAATAAAAGAGCCCTCCCAAAGCAAGGATACTCAAACTAGAGAGACCAATAATAGTTTACAGCAATATGGATACAAAGGTTAATGAATGCTGAGCCATGGTGGTTACATATAAATATGTCACATTGAAAATGTGAATATCCACTCAGAATTTGATATAGAAAATACTTAAAGTCAGTCAAAAGGAAAATGAATGAATATAATTGAGTATAGACACGTTAAAACAGAATACAACCTTTAGTAGTGTAGTATATAAAGTTCTCTTGTATTGCAGAAATCAGCTATGGATATTTACAATATCCATTAAAATGAGTAGATATATGATTTAAAGCATCTTCAAATCTCCAAACTTTTAGTCAACCAAACATTTCACCTCACCTAAAGATAAATATGCGCATGAAGACAAAAGCATCTAGGCCTGCGTTTGACAAAAATTCTTCCTCCGAAGGCTCCCATGCCTTTCTCACCCATCCAGCAGTAGGTAGCAACCGCTCCAAGTTAAATTGACCACCCTCTTTAACTTTTCCTTCAGCAACTAAGCGTGGTGCATAGACAGTGACATTACCAGGCTGCTTTCGCAATATAGAGTATAGGGTGAAAAATAAAAGACAGAGGCCAAGATTAATGGCAACGGAAGTCAAAAGAGCAGAAAGAATCATAATTTAAATTCGGAGACACCAGAAGTTTCAGCTCTTGACACGTGATAACACAACTGTAGACCTGAAAATGAATCGAAATATTCGGCATCAGCACATAGCCAAGGATCACAGAAAATTTCCAGTTTTGGTTCCATTGTAATACTAATGCATGCCCAAGTAAGAAGAATCCCAAACAAAAGAGGAAGCACAATGCAAACAACCACTCAGCATTAAGCACCAAAGAACAGCAACATAAGAACACTAAGCAGCTGAATTTTGAACTTGTCCAAGTCCAACACCATAAATCTACTTCATCAATCATTGACCTTAATCTGTTCTTTCAGATGATTGATTATATAAGAAGCATAAGTTAATTCTAAACTCCTGATGCTATAATAAAGTCAACATACAAATTTAGAACAATGAGGAACGCACCAATTTTGCCAAATTAACGTGCTCGTAATAATGAAACAAAATTCATACATGTTCAAACAGAAAATGAATAGCTTGAAGTTGAAGAGAAAGAGAGAAGAGAACCTGTATTGCGCAGAAGCAGCGAAAGAGATAAGCACGTGAATTGAGTAACGACACAACTCACAGAAGTAGCAGAAACAAAAGACGATGCAGGAGCCGACTCTTACTCTGCTGCAATTATTATTTACAGATTTATATTTTGAGTAGATTAACTTTAAAAAAATATTAATAAAATCCGTTAAGATAGTAAAGGTAGATAAATTAGTTTAAATTAACATCTTTTATTTTAATTATAGCGACTAATTTAAAAATAACGTAGTGGCATTTATCATTTTAAAAGATTTTATTAATATTTTTTTACGAGTTTTATTTGTAACTTTATTCTTATTTATAAATGATGAGGCGCCGTGCTTGGTGCCTTGGTGGCAGTGATGGATTGAAAAGCAACGACCAGTCGACCACGTGCTGCACCTTCGTTCCTTTCTTTTCGCCATGGGTTTTCTTCTCTATTACATTACATTTTTTCCCATTTCATATATCGCATTTCATGCATCAGACATGTGAAATAATATATTATATATCAAAATTAATTATTAAAACTTTAAGAACAATAAAATCTCTAGCTCCACAAACTTCTCTTGTAAAATTATTGCACGTGGCTTAAGCATATTTAACTTATATTATAAAAATTATTATTATATAAATACTAAACATTAATAGTCAAACAATTATATATATTTAGTAACCAATTTGGGTTGGTTAAGTAATAACCAACAATTTGGATTGGTTAAGTGGTCAGTTCACTTATCTGTTTAAGTAAGTATTCGAGGTTCGAATTTCATTTTGTATTTATTCGCATAAAAAAATTATATATATTTAATGTTTAAAAATATTGATTATTTTGCTACATAAAACATAAGTATAAGATAAAGAGATATTTAGTTTCTATTACAATTACACAAAAGTATTTATTCGCATAAAAAAATTATATAGAAATAATGATAACAAATTATTAAATAATTTAATTTATTTTATTAAACTGTTTAATATAATACATATTCACATGTTAATTATTATTTTTATGCGAACAGTAATTATCTTAAACAAATTCACCATGCATGCATGTATAAATACCGTAATTCATATTGTTGTTTCGCATCGTATGGTAAAACTCAAGTCTCGATCAGCAAGCACCATGCATGTCTAGACCCAACTCTATACATACTTTATATATTGTTTTTATACAGCAAAACTACAAAACACAGATTACATATTACAGCAAGATCCAAACTTTTCACTGTTAAAGTTAGTAGTTGAAGAGTAAAATGATGACGATGATGATGATTTATTAATTGTTCTTTTGGGGACATTAATCTGACTTATTTTTGTTTGGCTCAGGTAAATTTCCTGAAATGGCATCACAAATTGTTCCCCAGGTTTAAAAGATAAGTCGTTTGTCTCAAACTTTATCGATCAAAATGGAAATGGATTAGAAATGAAGAACTTTAAGGTACATGGAATCTATACAGTATACACAAAAGTTCAATTGGTATAAGGAACGTATGAACTATGAATGCTCAAAATTTGGGTGAAACCTAGAATGTAGTGGAATAGTAAGGAGCAGTTCGAGGCATTCACAGAATCTGTGGAAAGCCTTCAATGCTGCCTCTAATGGAGGATTCTGAATTAGCATCAAGCCTTCTAAACGCTAGCTTTTGTTGAGGAAGTTGACCATTAGCAAACGCTGTGACTTCAGTGTCTACCAAAATTGTGTCCTCATCCTTAAATTCTCCTCTAAGTATACCCTTGGCAAGTTCATTTTCCACATTTTGTTGAATCACTCTCTTGACCGGCCTAGCGCCGTAGTTCGGATCATACCCCAAACTTCCGAGAAGTTGGATTGCAGCATCTGTGACTTTGATTCTCATCTTGCGATCTGCGATTCTCTTCTGCACGCGCTCCAACTGTGTAATGAAGTTACAAAGTGAGCTTTGGACATTAAATTACAGGAAAAGATCCTCGCAATAATCATGCTCAAGATAACAGATATGCAGATCAGAAATTATATTCCAGACTAGTTTATTAAAATGCAGTTGTCATCCATCCAAAATTGATAAACTCAAACCACTTGAACCATATTTCTTAATAGCATTCTTAATTAAGATGGAGGATGGGAGGGAAAACTACCTGTAACCTGACAATGCTGCTAATTTGGTCACGGTTTAGAGGCTGGAAGACGATATACTCATCAACTCTATTCATGAACTCAGGCCGAAAGATGGACCTTGCAGCGTCCATTACCCGCTGCTTTATGGTTTCGTATGCTAACTCTTTCGGTACAGTGTCATCATCTGTGTTGAGAATGTACTGTGATCCAACATTTGAGGTCATGATGATGACAGTGTTGGTAAAACTTACTGTGCGACCCTGCGAATCAGTCACTCTTCCATCATCCAAAATTTGGAGAAATACATTGAAAACATCTGAATGAGCCTTCTCAATCTCATCAAACAAAACAACAGCGTACGGTCTGCGGCGAACTGTCTCTGTAAGTTGGCCTCCCTCTTCATACCCAACGTATCCAGGAGGAGCTCCGATTAATCTTGAGACCGTATGCTTTTCCATGTACTCACTCATATCAATTCGTACAAGTGCTTCTTCTGTGTTGAACAAAAAGGAAGCGAGAGCCTTAGCCAGCTCCGTCTTACCAACACCAGTGGGTCCCATAAACATGAAGCTAGCAATAGGGCGATGAGGATCTGAAAGACCTGCTCTTGAACGTTGGATAGCCTCAGCTACCGCCTTAACTGCAGGATCTTGACCTACAACACGCTTATGGAGCTCTTCTTCTAGCTGCAACAACTTGTCTCTCTCTGATTGTTGAAGTTTTGAAACAGGGATTCCAGTCCACTTGCTTACAATTTCAGCAATATCATTGCCTGTAACTTCCTCTCTGAGCATGGACTTGCCTGAGCTCATGTATTCATGTAACTCCTTCTCTGCACTTTCAAGTTGCTTTTGCAAGGAGTTCAGACTACCATACTTCAATTCAGCCGCACGATTAAGATCATATTCACGCTCAGCCTGCTGGATCTCAAGATTTACCCTGTCTATCTGCATGCATAAATACAGAAGTGATCTTAATATTTTTTGGACATTCAAATACGGTCTGCTGTTCGTTTAATTTTCCTTCCTCACTTATTTAATTGAAAATCTAAACGCACCTTAGGCAAAAAAAAATATATAAAAATTTAATAACACACCTCTTCTTTGATTGACTGAAGTCGAGTCATTACAGACTTCTCATGCTCCCATTGCTGAGTCAGTTCGTCCTGTTTCTCTTTTAAGAGAGAAAGCTCTGCCTCAAGACGATTCAACCTATCTTTAGAAGCCTTGTCTGTATCATTCATAAGAGACAGTCTCTCCATCTCTAGTTTTAACACTGACCGGTTAATCTCATCAAGTGCAGTAGGTTTAGAAGTAATTTCCATTTTTAGTTTTGCAGCTGCTTCATCAACCAGATCAATAGCTGCAATTTCAGAAGTGTTAGAAAAACAATAATATTTGAAGAGCATTAACAATGTCTATTAACATATAGCTAGTTCTTGGCAGGTAATGGCAGGCAGTTGCAGAGTATTATTGTTAGTGCATTCTGGATCAATTGTAAGTAGTTGCTATAATTATTTCCCAAACTTATCCTAGTTGTATAAATAGCATGTTAGAATGAAAGAGAGAATTTAAGAGCTTTGATGATCTTAATGAAAGTAATGCTATCATGATACCTCAACTACTTATAATTCATACATCAACTACTCGCGATATACTCTACAACGATCAACCACTACCTGCCAACAAGTAGCGATAACTATACAGGCATTTGTAACATTATTGATTTCTAACAATAAGTGATTTCTAGCAATTCATGACAATAAATGATTCTAGACCAATACAGAAATGTAGTCATTTATGCTTTTAGAAAGAATCTGGCCAAACACAAATAAGAGAGGAGAACCTAAAGCAATATATTGACCATTCGAAAGCAGTCTTTTGAAATGAAGTATAATTTGATGTCTGCTCACACGTATGTACATCAGTGGATAGTAGAGACTAGGGAAGTGCTTTAAAGATTTTACGGAATAGATGCAATAACTTATATCATTTATTCTTTAAACATGATATACTATTCTCCTGGCACTAGCATTTCCAAGGTGTTGAAAAGCAGACAAATTCTATTCTAACAAAAATCTATAACCATAACCTACACTGAATTCACATGTTTTTATACTACACTTCAAATCAGTCAAAAAATGTCCTGATCTTTGATCGAGAACAAAAACTCGTACTATGAAACTTGTAAGGGGTCAAGATACCAATTACCACAGATATGATATTTGTTGTTACAAGAAAGCATAAATGCTTGAGAAAATTTCTCATTGCATCAAATTTTCATCAACCAAGTGTTTGTCACCTGTAATTAATACCTTTGTCAGGCAAAAATCTCCCACTTATGTAACGATCTGAAAGGATTGCAGCTTCAACAAGTGCACTGTCAGAGATGCGTACTCCATGATGCAGCTCATATCTTTCCCGCAGTCCCCGTAGAATTGAAACAGTATCTTCAACTGAAGGTTGGTCAACATAAACCTGTTGGAAACGGCGCTCTAGTGCAGGGTCCTTCTCAATATATTTCCGATACTCATCTAGAGTTGTTGCACCAATACATCTCAGCTCCCCCCGACCCAGCATGGGCTTCAAGAGATTACCAGCATCCATTGCACCATTTGTAGCACCTAACATACAGGAAAATTAGAAATTGTAATCAAGTTCAACTTTCACATCTTTAATTTTAAATACGCATTTGGAGGCATCAACAACACACTGATGTAACATTTTAGGGAAAATACATGAATTTAAATGTATCATCTTTGATCATCCAAATATCCATGGATCTGACGGGCTTTTGTATAGAGACCAATTATGTGCACAGAATAAGCAAAACAGATGTACATGAAATTAGCGTGAATTGTGCAGACCCTTCAGACAGCTTTTACAACACCAAAGAATCAGATATCTAAAAGTGGAAAGTTTTGAAGCCTGCTACCTGCCCCAACAACTGTATGGATCTCATCAATGAAAAGGATAGTCTGACCATCAGATTCGGTTACTTCTTTGAGAACAGCTTTCAGCCTATCCTCAAATTCTCCTCGATACTTTGCTCCAGCAATAAGTGCACCCATATCAAGAGAAATAAGCTGAAAAGAAACAAGTGCATCATATCTATTTCAGTATTTCACAAATCCTGGCCAGCTTACGCAGTACCAAAAGAACAGAAAAAATAACATAAATATTATTACAAACTTGTAAAGCAAAAGAAAAAAATAAAAACTAGAAGTGCAGTGTATATATAATAGAGACCAAAATAGTGAGAAACTAGATAATAGCATAAAGTGAATATTGACTGATTTAGATTGAAATTCCCTTCTGGGGTATTATGAAGGAGTAACCTAGGTACAAAACCAAAAGGGGCCCAATACTTTAACTAGAGGAGCATCGAGTTCACCAAACCTCGACCCAGCATCACACGTCTCTAGGTATGAAGGGATCCAGTGCCCAACTACCAACGCCTTTCAGAATTGCCTTATCGGAGCCAAGCCAGGAATGGCTGTTAGTGGACACCCACCACTTTTAACCGATTAGAGAGGCCCTCTTTAATACATTACAAAAAGATGTCCATAAGATCTAGGTTTATGCTGACTTTTAAGTCTGTGCTCCTCTGTCTAAGATAAAATTCACATGCACTTCTCCTTCTTCAGCATTCATCTCAGGAAATTAAACTAAACATGCACTCTCAAACGGACCAAATACAGGGAAGGAGAAACTTGAGGTACAAGAAGTTCAACACAGAAGTGGCTAACATGGATAGCAGGAGGCCTACAAGGAAACTCTAATTTGCAGCTCAAGTGATTGAGATGGATGCACTGAAAGAGAACAAGGTGTGAAATTAGGTTCGGTGGGATGACAGTGCCACCATGGTTTGCATGCATTGGGTGCTGTGACTCACTTGTACACCTCGAATCTGCATTTGGTATGGATTGTGCTGATATTTTTCAGATTTCATGAGAGCCTACACATTTACTGGAGTATGGATATGGGTATTGACTAGTGAATGCCTGATTACCATTGCAACAGTGTTTGTTGCTTAAAACTTGCTTCTGTGAACATTCTTTTTGTAATATTCTTGCCCTTTTATTCCATTTTCAGCTTGATCACAAATGCTAGAATAACTTAATTATCAGGATAAACCACATACCTTTCTGTTCATCAAAGCTTGTGGAACATCTCCTTGAACAATTCTTTGAGCGAGTCTATTACAAAAGCAAAGTCCGATCAATATGCAGAGCATATTAATGAAAACTATTAAAAAAAAACATCCACGTAAGTTATAACCAAGTATTTGACCTGCTCATATAATGAGAAAAACCGGTATGTGTGGCTCAAAAAAATATTCCAATGGCATTGATGTCCATACCAACCGAGCACAGTTTCAAATGACAAACTGCATCAGCTGTTGTGGATACAACATTGCAGTTGTGCCAACACCCAACAATTGTGGATTGATTTCACAAGAAAAATTGCCATGGACAATACATCATAATATGCATTTTAGAATAAATATTTCATGGCTCTGCATCAACTGCAACACACATTGCAGTCACCACAATGCTTGGAATCAAAGTAACTGTAATGAAACCACAACTTTGATGTGAATCCATGTATTAAGAGTAACTAGACAGTTGATCATACTATTTCTTCCATTCTAGTCTTCTTACTTTTGAATAGGTCCTCTTTCTAAATAGTATTGTAATGGTTATATAAATTATTATTTATGTCTTAAATATTAGAGGAGGAAAAAATGACATCTCCAGTTTATAAATCATTCAACTTTTTTTTCCACATGAGGTACCAATATTGTATGTATGAAGTGGTTACAGATGAAATCCAGGTAAGGAAAAATGGTAGCAGCATGTTGAATTTAATAAAGAAATATGTTAACAATAATACAAACACAAGCAAAAGCTATGAGGAAGACTAAGCACTTAGTCACTTACCCTTCAGAAATTGCTGTTTTCCCAACACCAGGCTCACCAATCAGCACAGGGTTGTTTTTGGTTCTCCTGGAGAGAATCTGAATGCACCTGCGTATTTCGTCATCTCTTCCTATGACTGGATCAAGTTTTCCTGCTTTAGCCATTGCTGTCAAATCTTTGCCATATTTTTCCAACGCTTCATACTTTCCTTCAGGATCTGTGATAATTTAATTTTAAGTTCAGACTTATGCATTATAAGATGTGGAAAATGAAAAATTCAATGTACAGCTCCAAACACTCCATGGAGTATTTCAGTCAGAACTAGAGTCCACGGGTTCACAGTAACATCTAAAGATACTAAATTTTCAATAAGAGACAATTAGCAACTCAATGTTGCCTACCCCGAAACAAAACAAGGTGGAAAAAAAGTAAGATAACATACACATTTATAGATAATGAACTAAATCTAAATTTGATTTTAAACAAAAAAATTATACATTATAATTGCAAAAACAAGGATAGTGAATAACCTTGGTCGATAACTGATTGGCGCCCTCTTATAGACTCTATGGCAGATTTTAGACCTTGTTCTGATATTTGAAAATCCCTAAATAATATCTTCCCAAATCGTCTATCTTGGGCAAAACCAAGAACGAAGTGTTCAACTGACACAAATGAATCACCATAGTCTTTCTTGATGTCCCTGGCTCTCTGAATCAATGCCTCCAAATCACGCCCCAGCATTGAACCAACTGATTCCCCTAGAACCTAACATGATCAGAGAAGTTACAATTAGTGAGGCTCTGGGCCTACAGGCTTAGGGAATAATATACTCAAATCAGATAAAAAGTGTAACGTTGCCAAATTTTAAAAGAATCTGAAAAGATTCAATTGGTGTTCATTTGCTCCATAACACATGCATATTTTGACATCTAACATAAACATGCCAAATTATCCAAATTCATAACTACTATGGAAGGTTGAAGACAATAACCATCAAAGATATTTATGTTTATTAGTTTTATTTCACAGGGGAAGGGAGGAAAAGGAAGTGATCTGAAGCGAGCAAGAGAGAGACTGAGAACGATATTTTACCCTTCAAAACCCCTTCCATTCTTTGCTTCCCCTCCAAATTTTAAGACTCACAAACACACGCTAAAGGAATAAAAGTTACTTAAGTTGGTCAATCACCTTAGGTTGCCGCTGAATGTGCTTATCAGTAGCCTCCAAAAGTCGAGTGTTATCTACCCCGACCTTGGAAAAGATCCGACGAGCAAGCCCATTCTTTTGTTCTAACAAAGCTTTCATCAGGTGCTCTGTCTCCACAATTTGATGCTTGTTCTCCTTAGCCACTTCTGGCGCTGAGACAATCGCTTGCCATGCCATTTCTGTGAACTCCTGTTGTGTAATCTGCCATGCATCAAAGCCCAATATAAATCACTTTGCCTCTGAAGCTCCAACCAGATCCAATTAGCCTCACAAGCAACAAATTATCCAAATCACAAACAAGTATCAAGTAACATAGTTGACCAAGTTCCAAAACAAATTTCTTTAGCAACTACAACTGGAAATGAGTCGAGCCAAGCCATGCCAGCCCACTAACACACAACAAAAAACGGTCTCATGCCAGCTTAAATTCGGTTCATTCAAGCTCGCAGGCTGTCCGATTTCAATACTAAGAAATAATTTAGTCCAAACTCAAAAGTCAAAACCAAAGGTTTTGAATTTCCATACTAAACAGTTGAACCTTTTGAACTATGAAAGTGTCATGTTTCTGGTTCAGATATATTCCAATTCAATCAGTGGTAGTAAAAACCAGGAACAGGAAGCTTGCTCAATCCAATCTGTGGTTCAGTTTTTAAATCATTGATAAAAACAGAAATGAAACTTAAAAAAAAAAACACTCAGATTAAATTGCTACTATGAACAGGATAAACGAATTTCGAAAGTTAGCAGCAACTAAAGACGTTAAAATAATCAATTGAAGTAATAACAACGATAATGATGAATGTCACTGATAGTAATGCTACCTTTCCGCTTGAAGATGTGCAGCGAATTGAGAACCCTTTAGGGTTCCTTCCAATTCGCGAAAACCTATTTGCTAAAGCCTCTCTTTTCTTCGTAGGAACAGAATTCAAGGTTCTCAGGGAAGTGGATTTCGCGGGAAAGGAGAGGGAGAGTTGTTGAAACCGCGCAAGAGGCGCGTCGTTTGATATTCTGCGACGAGGAATTGGAATTTGGAGCCTCGAAAACGACGTAGTTGAGGCCATGGCCGTAGTTACCGGAAAATATCTCCGGTGAAGTTGTTAATGTGACGGAAATATGGAATGCTCGTCTTTGTGGTGTATAATAGGAAAGTCATGAAATACGTGAACACGTTGTTGGATAAGCCGGGTGCGCAATGCGCCATCTTCACCCGGTTCACACAAATGGGCCTACTTTGGATATGAAAGGAAATGATAAATGAAAGTAATTTATTCAGCAACTATTATTGGAAAATTAAGGAATGGATATTTGTTTGGATTCTACTTTCATTTTCAATTTTTTTATCTTTAGGATTTTGTGAAGAAAAAAAATATATTATTTTCATCTCTTATTTCTATTTTCTTTTAACAAAATAAAAAAAAATACCAAGAATAAAAAAACAAAAAATGTAAATATAAACCAAACAAGCCGCTATTTTTTCCATAAAAAATTTCTGAAATTTTCTTAAGGTGTAAAGGGGGGAAATGATTATAAATGTATGGGTAGCTTTTTATCCTTAACACTTTGAATTCCTCATTTTTATTTCATAAGTAGTTTATATATCCGTATGATGCACAAAAAAATATTTATTTATTTATATTTATGTTCGAATATATTTTTTTTTAAAATAAATATATTTAACTTATTTAACATATTTTTTATTTATGTGATTATACATATACTTAGAGGTGATAAAACGGGCCAAATCTACCGTATCGACTCGTCAAACTCGCCAAAAAGTTTGTTATAATAATATTTAAATAGTATTTTCTTACTATAATATTTGCATTCTTTTTTTTAAAGGCTTTTTAACCTTTTTGCATTCCCTTTAATACATATTGCAATATTAATATTGTGAATAAACAAGGTCAAAAATTTAAAACAGAATTATTATTACTATAATGCATGAATTTTAAGGATGGAGAAGAGGATAAAAATTAAAAAGAATTATATGCACATTTCCAATATTTGGTAATCGTACACAAAGAATAACAACATATTTCCTATAGACAGTTCCCCCAATTCAATGGAGCTGTGACAAAGTAATCTCATGAACTACTCCTAGATTTTACAATCAATATATCAAATCAAATGGGTGTATAGTAAAAAACTTGGTGCTATCATAAAATTAACAAACTAAAAATAATAAATGGAGGGGAAAAAACATAGCTATCCTACCACTTGTGTTCTCAGCAGCGTCAGCATCAAACTAGATTTGATGAAATAGGCATGACCTTAATCTTCAGAATTTGGTTTATTCTCCAATATTCACTCTAAGGTATCTCTACTATAATAGCCTCTTAAAAGACTAATAATAGTGATTAAAGGACTTGTTTCTCTGTCACAAGAATCTGACTCTGAAGGCAAGACCACTATGGGAATCATGTTGCAAAATAAGGATGGTAGCAAAACCACTCCAATGTCTTGATCATTTTCCCCTTTCATCCAATGCTCTCTATATGTCATCTCGAATTCATCTTAATAAAAATCTCAAGTAAAGAAATACATAAAATAAAAAATTAAGATGAAAATGGTATTTACTTGTCCATTTTTATAGGATGCCCTGTCGTTTAAACCGTGGCTCGTCGCTTCGACAGACTATGGCTCCAATATATGACAATTTCTAATAAACTCATTTGAATAATTGACATACATGGTCCAAAAAGGCCTAAGATGTTCAAAGCCAATATTCAACCAAGGTTTTGATTGACCATTGTAATGAATAACAGCAGCATTTTTAACATTCTCGACATCAGTTTTATTCTGATAACCCAAGCCAAGCATGTGCCAAGAAGGGTCAATTGGTTGAACATGACCTTTAAATGCTATCAATGCAGGTGGTAGGGTTCCAAGCTTCCACATTGTTAGGTTTGATTGCAAATTCTGCCATGCAGAAGCCATTAATAATAAATTCTTATGCAAATTCTAACTTTGACTGCACTCCAAGAAGGGAATTTAAAACATTAGAACATAGGCTACATTTGGATACTGCCTCTGAGATAGAAATACAGAGACAGAGAACGGCGACAGAGAGACAAAAACAAATATTTGCTATCCCCACATTCAGGAAGTACAGAAAATACATAATTTTTTGTCTCTCAGACAGAAATTGTGTCTCTGTCTCCACAACCAAATGAGACAGAAATTCTCTCTATCTTAGAGACAATATCCAAATGCAGCCAAAGGTCCATGTATTCTAAAACTATAATCAGCCTAACTGACATTAAAAAATCTTTAAGGTACTCAATTTATTGGGTATACAACAACATAAATTAAAAATGTTCAAAAACTTTGTTAAAGCATAAAATTATTAACACAAAAAGTGACCAAAATTTTGTTAGGCTGAGTATATATATTTGAGACTTTACCTCTTTTAACCATTGATGATATGTCTCCCTTATATTTGTTGTTCTCCATGCACGCAAATCGAAGATATTCATCCCATAAGCCCAAGCACATTCTTCAGGGTCTAATTTTTTTGAAATGACAGGATGAGAAAAATTGAAATAATTCCTAAAATGCTTAGACATTACCCACTCATCTTCCCCTCTGCAAGTTTCAACAGCTCCATTAACTTTACCATTTAGGTCAATATCCCAAAGGGGAGACAAGTCTCGCTGAACTACAACATCATCATCCAAAAAGACCACCTTGTCAAGATTCGGGAAAAGCTGCGACATATTAAAAATACCACCAAGTCATAAGCACAAATTAGAGCAAGAAATTCTTATTTTTAGGAATGTTAAAATGGTTCACATAAAAATTGACAGATGATGGATTGGTGATAATGAAACCAATGCAGATACCCCAAATGTTGCAATTGAGCAACTCTACATTTATGTTATAGTTTGTCTTCTTCCATTATGATATATAAATTAATCGCAACCAAAATGTACAAACCAATTTAGGAAACATAGTACAAACATCTCACTCAAATAGTTCAACACAATACTTATCCTTCACTTTACAATCTTTGAGTTCACTTTAGCCACTATGACTAATCAAAATTTGATATAGTAGCAGTGCTCATAACCAACTCTTGCAAATATAAATTTTGCAAATAAGTGACCAAAATTCCAATAGGTGAAGTCAGTCACAAATATTCCATTCAAAAATAAATATTCAAGAGCATTAATTTCTTTGCCAAACCTAACAAAATGCATTGTTCTTATATAACATTTACACACACACACACAGAGGAGGGAAGTAGGGAGGGAGGGAGAGTGCATGAGTGCAGGGTTAGAGAGGTGTTAAATTTAACTTACCTCGGGAATGTATATACGGATATGGTTGAGTAATGATATGTACTTTGGACTTCTAGCTTGTAATATTGAAGCAAAGTTTCGTAGATTGATATCATCGAGGTTAGCTCCTAGAACATAGTTTCCATGATAGTAATTCCTGATCCCATTTTGATGTTCTACCGCTTCAAGTACTGGAACATTTTCTCTAGTCAACCAGTCAAACTGGTGAATACCTTTGACTTCAACTATAGCAGGGAAGACAGAATTTAGCGCAAACCATGAATGCATACCCGCATAAGTTTTTCTATCAGTGATGACATGGAAGACTATCATCTCAGGATTTTGAGATGACTGCACAGTAGAGGTAACAACTACTGAGGCAGCCAATATATTATCAGTTGAGAGAATAAAATGGTGGTAATTGTTGTCAGTCAGCAGAGGAAGTAACTCTGGAGGGGGCAACTGTCTGCGTGCATGGGCATTTGACGAATATTCATCAGTCAAACGCAAAGTTAGACAATGAATCCCTTTAGGAATAGAACTTGCTGCAAAGTGTTTATTCATTAGCTCTGCAAATTTAGATTCCTTAATTTCTCTCTCAAATTTTTCCATCTGTCCAAAGAACAATACATTGTAACAAAGGTCAATATGATGATTATCTTTTGTCACCACCTTTTAACATAGGAACAATAGCATCTATTGCAGAACAATATGACAAGATTTGGCATAATATTGACAAAACTAAACACTTAAATACACATAAATTTAGTCTCAATGCTACACATGACAAAACAATGGCTCAAATTTCTAAGAGGAATGCATGAAGCATTGTAAACTGAAACAAAGATGATAACAGTCATGATGACAAAGTATATAATAATAATAATAATAATAATAATATTGTCCGATAGTAGCTCACAATCCCTAAGTGGGGGGCAAAAGCATAACCAGGATTTGTGGCCTCTTTCCCCTGGAAGAAAGCCCTTTAAGGATTGACAAACTAGCAAAGGCACTGACTCATGGGTGTGAATTTGAGCCGCAATAGCTATTCTTGTTAAGTAGTCTATTCCTGTGGGTCTAAAAGCCGTAGGAGGCAAAGGGTTGTCACAATTATTCCTCATGTAATGTGAGAATAAGGAAAAGAACAAAAGAAAGACTAAATAATTTAATGATTCTTGTAAATCCTGCAATGCATATAAATAAACTCTTTTGATAAAAAATCATTTTTTTTGTCAAAAATCTAGAGCCAGTATTATTTTTAAAAAATTGCTTTCAAACTTCGCATATTATAAAATGATAAAAGTGAGTTACACAATGTAACAAAGCTTACTATAGTACAAATAAAACATAATACCTAGCTTAGTAGTAAATTCCACATGATTTTTAAAAATAGTCATTATTGTATCTTTGTAGGTTCAAACTAAGTACCTTAAACAGAAGAAAATTTAGAGATGTCATAAGCAGAATCAGTACAACTCCTAAGTCTTTATTCTACAATTTTTCTTAGCCAGAGTTCATGAATAGTACATCAATTATCTCATTCTCAACCTTCTAATCCAAGTGCATAGATTAAATGAGTTTTTGAGTTTGTTTCCCCCTTTAAAAGAAAAAAAAAAAACTCACCTATTATATAATTAGAAGCATTTAAATATTTGAATTTCAACAGCTACTTTCTCCTCTCAAAACCAATTGACCAATACTAAGATATTTAATACATAAAGCAAACGCACTATGCAACTTACCATTCTCGTTAGCACGAGCGCAAATGTTTTCGTGTCATAGTTGTTATTCTTCATATCAGAAACCAGCTGATCAAACGAATCTGGCAGCTTTAGATCAGCTGGAATTTCCCCAGTTTTCACTTCTTTAAGAATCTTGTAAAAATCTCTAACTAGTCTCTGCCATAGCATTACCATCAACACAGATAGGCTTTAGAAAATAGTTATTTAACCAAAACTTCATAAAAATTGTATTGTAATAGAAAAACTTATGGAATAAATCAAAAAGTAAAAAAATTACCGTTGAATCATCAACCCTACCAAGAAACTTTGGTCCTAAACGCCTACCAAGACAATCTAGAGTACAAAACAACCAAAAAAAAATCAAGGATTAAATATAGGCAGAAGGTACACAAAAACATATGAAAATCAAAAGAAAGCTACAAATAAATAGGATAACATTTTAAGTTAACAAAAAGAAATATATGTATCTTGAAATTTCTATTAGTTAACCTGTAATAGTAGAACAAAACCTAGCTTTGCTAAACTATGGTGCTAAGGCACTAAATATTTATCTATATTTTATCTACTCATGATTATATAAAATGCTTCATTAATTTAAGGAAAAAACTTAGCATGCATTAATTTATCATGTAAAAGAATTATCAGAATAGGTACAAATTTTGCCAACACATATTAGAAAAGCATCATCATCACTAGAATCTTTTAAGGTCTAAATCTTTTTTATCCATCCCCTCTCTGCTTAATCCTACTTTCTCTCTAGAAGCGGGTTTCCGGCAAAGGTCATTCCTCCCCTCATCTAACACAGAGATGAGTCTGGATGGCATTTGGATCCGAACAAACAATACAACAAAAGGGCGGTTCAGTGCACAAATATCCTGCATTAATGTAGGATTTGAGGAAGAGTCTTCGGTTGCAATATATTCAACCTAATCTGACAAATGCATAAATGGCTGACTCTACAGCTTGGACCGTGATTTTGAGATCACATAGAGACCATTCGACTGTTCCCCCATTCGATCAAACCAAACAACATTAAATCAAAATGACAAAATCTATCAAATGGTATGTTCTAAGCTAAGGTCATTTGGCCCCATCCTCACCAATTTGAGCCTAGCCCAGAAGGTATGTAGACCGGACCAAGCAATATTCAAATCAAAATATATCAAATAATAAAAAGTTGACTACAGGCAAAAGATTCTAGCGCCAAATAAAAGGATTCAAAATAAAGAAATGATGAAAAAAACTCCCTAAAGATATCAAACACTAGGGAAAAAATAGTCCAATTATATATTGTTACATCAAATCCACTAGTCAAAAAGTCATCTAAATTTATGAATCTGATTGCATGATAGCGTAAAATTCAACAAAATAGAATCCACAAACAGCAAATAGAAAATGGATAAAAGAATTACCGAATGAGGAGCATTTGTTGACACCTTCAAGGGTGACAAGAGCGGTGAGGATGAAGACAAAGGGCAAGAGAAATGCGAGGATGAGAATGGTGTGGAAGAGGGTACGATATGAAATGTGGCAAGCTGCGACCTTGATCTTCATCAAGTCAATAAATCCATTGTTACTCGATATTGTGATGCTTCTCATGCTAGGCGAGAAGCGAAGGTGCATTCTCGTCTATGCAGATGCACACCACCCTAACATCAACACTCACCGCCACAACAACAACAGAAACCCTAATTTCACCTCCTTTTCTCGCACTCTCCCATTCCCTTCCAATTCCCATTACCACATCCACACTATTCTTCCCTATAATCCCCTTTTTTCTTTCTTCTTCTTCTTCTTCTCTTACTTTCTTCTTCTTCTTCTCTTTTGTTTCAATGGTATTCGTCTGTGGCCTTCTAAAAGACCGCATTTGGGGTCTCCACCTTATTCAGCCGAAACAGGAATTTCTCTTTCTCTTCTTCTTCTTCTTCTTCTTCTGGATTTGTTTGGAGCTTTTCTTCTACGGGGTTTTGTTTCGTTTATTTTCTCTTTTTATTTTTTTAACTTAATTTAATTTTTTTATTAGTTCTTTTTTGAGTTTTTCCCCCAAGGAATGATTATGGGGAGAGAGGGAGAGAGAGAAGTGTTTGTGTTTGACCTTGAGATTAGGAAGTAGGGACATGGTTTTGTTAGTTATATTTAGGTATTTTCCTATGAATATGGGCAAGTCAATAAAAACTAAAAAGGATTGCGTGGGCAGCATTATATGGTAATATTATTGGTTAATTTTAGTTCATCTTTTTTACCATGTAGATGTAGATGCAGATGTTCATGTTATGTAGTTAACTAGCTATTGATTTATTTTTGGCCTTTTGTCCTGAAAAATGAGAAAATAAAAAAAAGGAAGACCGTGGCAAATGTAAAGGCAAATTCTAAGATATAGATTCAGAAAATTGTCTATATGTATAGATTTTTCGTGTCTCATTTAGATAGGAAGACGTATTGCTTTGCTATTTCTGTATTTGTTAGGTGAAACCGTTGTCATTATGATGAGTATCAAAAATAGCATAAATTTGTTTTCACTAATTAAAAATAATGTAATGTAATGTGATGTTAATTACCTTATTAAATTTAGTTGAGATTGTTGTTTTTTTGGACAAAAAAAAAAAGTTACATCCGTTGATGTTAATTATATGTTTTTCCTTAAGATTTTTTTTATCTGACTTTCTTTTAAGATTAAAAAACGGTTATTATAAATAAATCATGAAAAATGTTTTATGATCAAATAATAAAAAAAATGACATATAATATTTTTATTGTTGGTCAAACTTGTTTCTCTAACTTTAAATATTTAAACAAAAAGTTATAAACTTAATTATTTTTATTTTATTTTTAAAAAACTAATTGATTCAATATACTTAATTCTTTTTTTATTTGACCATTTCGATGTTAAAAAAAAGTTGAATTTGAATTACTATGTCAGTTAATAATATTTAAATCAACAAATTTTAATTATTATATGTCAATTACTAATATTTAATTTTATTTTGTCAAAAAAATTAATTATGATGTAATTTTTTTTAATTTATCAAATTAATTTCTGTTGTTATTTAATAAAATTATGAATTTTTTATATAAATAAATAATTTAAAATAAAGATTAAACAAAATAAAAATTTAAAGAATAATTTAATAATCAAAATTTATTAAAAACTAAAATATTTAAAAAAAATCTTAAACATTGACGTGAGTAGTTCTCATGAATTAATTAGCACTGATTTTTTTATGACTAGGAATAGTAATTTTATTCAGATAATCTTAAATTCAAAATTAAACTACTACAGTCAACTGATATTAGACTATGGCCATAAAAATGAACAATGTTGCATTATCAATTAAAAGTAGATTTAAATATTTATTTCAATTCATACACTAATAAAAATTTAGCCCCAATCGAATAGAATTTTATATTAGACCAAACCTCTTCATTTGTGACTCAAAAAAACAAGATCCACCAATCAAGGACGGACCTAGATTAGGGTCAGGGAGAGAGGGGCACTAGCCTCCTGAGTAAT